>NW_026712346.1:26599085-26726676 GCF_030504385.1 Musca domestica
AAAGTTGTTTTAAAAAGCATTTTAAGGTTCATCTTTGAAATATTTTTATTCATACTTGTAAGAAAACTGTTTATTTCCTTTAATCGAAACAAGCATACAATACATTATTTATACTTAAACTAATTTACATGCTACTATATACAGTACTAGCTGAACCGGGTGCGCTTCGCTACCCCTTTTGATTTTATATGCATTCAAAATTTTATTTACGAATATATGTTGGAAAAAAAAAAAACAATTTAAAAATTAAAAAAAGTGGGATTTGAACCGCGGACCTCGGTGTGCAGCCAACTAGAAGTTGCCGTCTCTACGTTCAGAGCCATTAACCCGTCTTCCTAAAACAGCACTAAAACAAGTGTATGCATTGGAAGCAATGTAGTTGTTGTGGACAAAAAATCCATCACTACAAAAACAAAAACTTTGCTGTGAAAAAAGATCTGCCAATAGAACTTGAGTCGAACCTGGAGAGTTTCTAGTGTATAATTCGCATATGCTAATTTGCAATAAGTTCGAAATATATACTACTTTCCAGAGAACGGCCCTTGTAAGCCATCATCCACACCAAATATGCCTGATGAGCCGCTTAACCAACGGCGAAACGCGTCGCATAGTGGTGAGTGTGTGATAGTGTCTATCTGGCTTTCCTTTTCACTGCAAATTTCAGATAATTAAGCTCGTCTCGAAAGAGGAAAACAAACACATAACAAAAAAAAAAAAAAAAATATTGCACTAATTAATGCGTTAATAAACAAAATCATTACAAAAGCAGTAACATGACATGCATACACGAAGGGTTTGTCCTTTGGATTTATTTATTTCATAGCAAATACCAAGCGTGCAGGAAACTGCAATTTTTTTAAGTAGAGTGGTTTTTCTATTGCAATTAGTGAATTCGAGATAGCAACATACTTCGCCGTAATAAGCGTATTTCAAATAAATTGTTGTGTTGTTTTTTAGTGTTAGCCTAAGGCGTGTGGGTCAATGGTTCTTATTAAAATCATATCCCAATCTGATCGATTAAATATAATTTTAAAAAATTACTTTTACACCAAACCCCGCCACACCTTGCATAATTCATTGAAATTGGTGCGTCAAATTGTGAATCGGCCGAGGATATATATATATATGGGAGCTATATCCAAATCTTAACTAATTTCCAATTAACTTATCACATTTATTATTATAACCAAATTCCACCACACATTCTGAATTTCATTGGAATCGGTCATATATATCGTGTTTGGTGCATAACATGTATGAAATCGGCCGAAATATATATGTTAGCTATATCCAAACCTCAACTGATTTCAATATAATTTGGCAATTTTTGCTGGTGCCAGATTTTGTCTCTCTCGCTTTGGGTGCATCAAATATGTGAAATCGGCTGAGTATATATTTGGGAGCTCTAATCACATCTGAACGTGTTTGAATATAATTTGTCAAATTTATTTTTGTACCAAATTTAGCCACTCATGCCGAATTTCGTTGGAATCGGAAATACGTATCGTGTTTTGTGCATCAAATATGTGAAATCGGCGGAAAATATATATGGGAGCTATATCCAAATCTGAACCGATTTTAATATAATTTGACTAATTTATTTTCTAATCAAAATACCGTTACATATTCCAAATTTCTTTGCAATCGAACATACATATCGTGTATGGTGCATAAAATACATGAAATCGGTCGAAAATATATATGAGAGCTATATCCAAATCTGAACCGATTTTAATATAATTTGACAAATGTATATTTGTTTTAATTTCCGCTACACATTCCAAATTTCATTGAAATTAGAGATACATAGCGTGTTTGGTGCATCAAATACATGAAATCGGTCGAAAATATATATGGGAGCTATATCCAAATCTGAACCGATTTCAATTTAATTTGACAAATTCATTTTGGCTCCCAATTCCGTTACTTATTTAAATTTCATTACAATTGGAAATACATGTCGTGTTTGGTCCACCAAATACATGGAATCGGCCGAAAATGTATATGGGAGCTATATCCAAATCTGAACCGATTTCAATATAATTTAGGAAATCAATTTTTTAGATAAAATCTATCACACGTTTCAAATTTCATTGAAATTGGGGATACATAGCGTCTTTGGTGCATCAAATGCTTGAAATCGGCCGAAAATATATATGGGAGCTATATCCAAATTTGAACCGATTTCAATATAATTTTACAAATTTATTTTCGGATTAAATCCCGTCACACATTCCAAATTTCATTGGAATCGAACATTCATATTGTGTTTGAGGCATCAAATGAACGAAATCGGTCGAAAATATATATGGGAGCTATATCCAAATCTGAACCGATTACAATATAATTTGGCAAACTTATTTTTGTTCCAAATTCCGTTACGTATTACAAATTTGGAGACTGTATCTTCAACAAATCAATAAATATGTGCATATAAAATCTAAATTTTTGGGAGGTACCTCCTATTCTGATGCTATATCTCCAGTTCCAAGTGGAAATTCAAAAATGTATATAGCCTATGTTACTTTCAGGCGATGTTGCAGTATATATGGAAATTTTCAGGAAAATCTATTCAGCGGTTTTCTAGTCCGTAAAATACAAACAAACAAACATACAAACATTTTCCTCTTTTATAGATATAGATTCTCTGCCGAGGTATAAAGTACCTACAAGGAACTCCTTGCGTGGATTTTCAGACAATTCCGTTGAAAAATGTGGGTAATATCATCAAAATGCCGAATACCGGGGGGGGGGGGGGGGGGGGTACTGTTATATGGAGGCTATACGATACTGTGGACCTCTTTAGATAATTCTCTGCCGAGGTATAACGTACCCACAAGGAATTACTTGTGTTGATTTTCAGACAATTCCCATCTTCGAACTTGACCTGCCTGCAGACAAAAGAGAGATCTGTGCAAAATTTTAGCTTCCTATCTTAATTCGTTTAGACTGTAGCGTGATTACAACAGACGGACAGACAGGGCTAAATCGTCTTAGATTTTTACGCTGATTAAGAATATATATACTTTGTTGGGTCTAAAATGATTATTTCGATGAGTTACAAACGGAATGACGAACTTAATATACCATCCATACTTTTTTTGGTGGAGGGTATAAAAAAAGCAGTTAGTTCGGCCGGGCCGCACTTTTAATACCCTCCACCATGTGGAACGAATTAGAAAATATTCAAAAAAATAAAATCCATTGATAATTCTGTTAAAATCTTTAAAATACCTAATATCGGAAGGTGCCGATATATGGCGGGATATACGCTATTGTGGACCTATATACACAAATCTATGTCTGGGGGTAAAGTACTCACAAGGAACTCCTTGTGTGGATTTTCAGATAATTCCAGTGGGAAATGTGGCTAAAATCATCAAAATCCCGTATATCGGGGGTACCATTATATGGGGGATATACGATATTGTGGACCTATATAGATAAATACTTTTCAGGGATAAAGTGCTCACAAAGAAATCCTTGTGTGGTTTTTCAGAGAATACCATTGGAATATATAGCTAAAATCATCAAAATACCGAATAACGGGGGTACCGTTATATGGGGGCTAAACGATATCGTTAACCTATATAGAGAACTCTATGTCAGGGGGTAAAGTGCTCACAAAGAACTCCGTGTGTGGATTATCAGACAATTCCGTTGAAAAAATATGGCTAAAATCATCAAAATACCGAATATCGCGGGGTACCGTTATATGGGGGCTATACGTTATCGTTATCGTCTCTGTCGGGGGGTAAAGTGCTCACAAAGAACCCCTTGTGACCATTCCGTTGAAAAATATGGCTAAAAACTTCAAAATACCGAATATCGGGGGTACCGTTATATAAGGGCTATAAGATATCTTAGACCTATATAGATAATTCCCTGTCGAGGTATAAAGTACCCACAAGGAAATCCTTGTGTGGGTTTTAAGACAATTCCATTGAAAAGCGTGGCTAACATCATCAAAATACCGTTATATGGGGGATATACAGCTATATAGGGGATATACGATATCGTGGACCTATATAGACAATTCTTTTTGAGGGGGTAAAATGCCCACAAGGGACTCCTTTTGTGGAATTTCAGACAATTCCATTGAAAAATGTGGATAAAATCATCAAAATACCAAATATCGGCGGTACCGTTATATGGGGGCTATACGATATCGTGGACCTATATAGATAATTCTTTGCCGAGGTATAAAGTACCCACAAGGAACTCCTTGTGTGGATTTTCAGACAATTTTGTTGAAAAATGTGGCTAAAATCATCAAAATGCCGAATACCGGGGAGTAGCGTTATATGGAGGCTATACAATATTGTGGACCTATATAGATAATTCTGTGCCGAGGTATAAAGTACCCACAAGGAACTCCTTGTGTGGATTTTCAGACAATTTTGTTGAAAAATGTGGCTAAAATCATCAAAATGCCGAATACCGGGGAGTAGCGTTATATGGAGGCTATACAATATTGTGGACCTATATAGATAATTCTGTGCCGAGGTATAAAGTACCAACAAGGAACTCCTTGTGTGGATTTTTAGACAATTCCTATGAAAAATGTGGCTAACATCATCAAAATACCGAATATCGGGGGTACAGTTATATGGGGGCTATACGATATCGTGGACCGATATACCCCACCTTCGAACTTGACCTGCCTGCAGACAAAAGAGAGATCTGTGCAAAATTTTAGCTTCCTATCTTAATTCGTTTAGACTGTAACGTGATTACAACAGAAGAAAATTAACGTTACTTTGAATAGCTAAAGAATATAATGTATTGACTTTCAGCTAAACATATTTTTGAACGTTGTAAAATATCTTTTCTTTTATGGTTTAAAAATAATAATATAAGATTTATCTTCCCTATTTTGAAAAATAATGTATAAAACATACTTATTTGCATCTAATATTTGCTTTAAAGTTGTTTTAAAAATCATTTTAAGGTTCATCTTTGAAATAGTTTTATTTCATACTTGTAAGAAAACTGTTTATTTCCCATAATCGAAACAAGCATACAATCCCTTATTCGTTCGTGTGTATGTTCAACACTCAAAAGACGTTGTCTTATGGCATTCACTGTTAGGCATATGAAGCAAAATAAACTATGCTTCTTTGCAAACGACCATACCACGCTGAGTACATCGGTCCTCGTCCGATCACTGAAATTAAGCAGCCTCGGGCGCTCATAGTACTTAAATGGGGGACCGCTTGGGAACACCGCGTGTTGTTGGCATTGTCCAACTTTTATTTTTTTTAATTTAAAAAATATTTTTTCTAATTAAAAAAAATATTTTTTTTATATTTAAAAAATTATTTTTTATTTTTTCGTAAAAAAAATCTTTTCAATAGCTTTTATTTTATTATTTTAATCCAAAAAAAAAAAATAAATAAATAAATAAATAAAACAAAAAAATAGCGTTACTTTGAATAGCTAATGAATATAGTGTATTGATTTTCAGCTAAACATATTTTTGAACGTTGTAAAATATCTTTTCTTTTATGGTTTAAAAATAATAATATAAGATTTATCTTCCCTATTTTGAAAAATAATGCATAAAGCATACTTATTTGCATCTAATATTTGCTTTAAAGTTGCTTAAAAAATCAATTTAAGGTTCATCTTTGAAATATTTTTATTTCATACTTGTAAGAAAACTGTTTATTTCCCTTAATCGAAACAAGCATACAATCCCTTATTCGTTCGTGTGTATGTTCAACACTCAAAAGACGTTGACTTAATATAGCATTCACTGTTAGGCATGTGAAGCAAAATAAACTATGCTTCTTTGCCAACGACCATATCACGCTGAGTACATCGGTTCTCGTCCGATCACTGAAATTAAGCAGCCACGGGCACGGTTAGTACTTAGATGGGGGACCGCTTGGGAACACCGCGTGTTGTTGGCATCGTCCAACTTTTTTATATATTTTTATACTCTCCACCAAAAAAAGTATGGAGGGTATATTAAGTTAGTCATTCCGTTTGTAACTCATCGAAATAATCATTTTAGACTCAACAAAGTATATATATTCTTGATCAGCGTAAAATTCTAATTCTAAGCCCTGTCCGTCCGTCTGTCCGTCTGTCCATCTTCCCGTCTGTTGTAATCACGCTACAGTCTAAACGAATTAAGATAGGAAGCTAAAATTTTGCACAGATCTCTCTTTTGTCTGCAGGCAGGTCAAGTTCGAAGATGCGGTATATCGGTCCACGATATCGTATAGCCCCCATATAACGGTACCCCCAATATTCGGTATTTTGATGATGTTAGCCACATTTTTCAACGGAATTGTCTGAAATTCCACAAAACGAGTCCATTGTGGGCATTTTACCCCCTCAAAAAGAATTGTCTATATAGGTTCACGATATCGTATATCCCCCATATAACTGCCCCGCCCCCCTTCATTCTGTATTTTGATGATGTTAGCCACACTTTTCAGTGGAATTGTCTTAAAATCCACACAAGTAGTTCCTTGATAGTACTTCACCCCCTGAGAGAGAATTGTCTATACAGGTCCACGATATCGTATATCCCCCATATAACGGTACCCCCGATATTCGGTATTTTTATGATTTTACCCACATTTTTCATCGGAATTGTCTGAAAATCCACACAAGGAGTTCCTTGTGGGTACTTTATACTTCGGCAGAGAATTATCTATATAGGTCCACGATATCGTATAGCCCTCATATAACGGTATCCCCGATATTCGGTAATTTGATGATTTAAGCCACATTTTCCAATCGTATTATCTGAAAATCCACACACGGAGTTCTTTGTGAGCACCCCTGAAACGGAATTGTCTATATAGGTCCACAATATCGTATATCCCCCATATAACGGTACTCCCCTATATTCGGTATTTTGATGATTTTAGCCACTTTTTACAATGGAATTATCTGAAATCCACACAAGGAGTTCCTTGTGAGTACTTTACACGCAGACATAGATTTGTCTTTATAGGTCCACAATAGCGTATATCCCCCCATATATCGGCACCTTCCTATATTAGATATTTTAAAGATTTTAACAGAATTTTTAATGGATTTTATTTTTTTGAAAATTTTCTAATACGTTCCAAATGTTGGAGGGTATTCAAAGTTCGACTGCTTTTTTACTTGTTATTTTTTAATCTGTTTATAGCGTTACCTATATCTTCAATCTTAAAAAGTTTTAGACTCCCATTCTCAGCGCCGTTTCCATCTGCAGTAACCCCATTTCCAAATGTAACCATAGGCTTATTTTCCACATGAGTAGAGAGTGAGTCATTAGAATTACTCTGGATTTTGGAGTACTGCTCTGCAATTAGATTTGCTTTTTCTTCATTATCATGAATTATTTTATTTTGTTCATCTATTAATTTGGAAATTTTGGTTCGTTGAATTGAGCTAAATCTTTTTAGTTTTTTATGCATCTCACCATTTTTGGTTATGTTGTTTAGTCTAGTTTTGCAATAATTTTCCTCAACAATTTTGATTTTTTCTTGGATTATTTTATCCAGTCTTTGTAAAATAGATGTAAGAGCAATATATTCATTTCTATCTAGAATTCTATGCCTTCTTCTCCTCATATTTTTTTTTTGATTTTAATCATAATGGTTTTATGGTCAGAATTATAGTCCAAAATTTCCACACATTTCATTGGATCTGGTGCCGAAACCGCCATATTTGTGGAGGTAATAAATATGTCAATGTAAGAATAATGGTTAAATTGACTCCTTGTTGGATTATTAGACGGTCTAATTAATAAGGGGTTGTGTCTAGCCAATCGGCAAGAACCCTCCCGGTAACATTTACATCCCTACCTCCCCATAGAGGGTGTTTGGCATTTAAGTCTGCCCCGAGTATAGCTTCTTTCTTTCCAATAATATTTCCTATGTTAACGAGATCTCTTTCTTCAATATTGCCCACAGGTTTTCTGTACAGAGACATTAATATTACGTTAGCAGGACGACTTTTAACTTCCACTATCGTTCCCTCCAATTCTCTTAAATTTGCCTCAATGTGTTCTTCCAGTTCTCCTGTTTTTAATAAAAATTGCGGTTCCGCCTCCCCTTCCGCGGCCACTTTCCCCATTTTGACGAAAGATTGTGTAATTTTTTAATTGAAATGTGTGCCAGATTGTGAGTTTATGCTCAGCTAACAGAAGAATATCTGGGTTATGTTCTTTTAAAAAAATATTTAAATAGTGCCTTTTGTGACGAGACACAATAGAATTTACGTTTATAAAAATTATTTTTAATTTAGTCATTGAGACGTATATTTAATAATAATCCAAAAATAGCTTGAGATTTTTCTTCGTCAGATTTCAGGGTGTGTAATTTTAGCATATTCATCAATTTTTCTTAAAATTGTAAACATGTCTTTTAAATGTATTTTATGTAGTCATTGTTAAAGATCTCAAAAGCGTGTGCATCGCCATGTGTTGTTTTTTGGTGTAGTTTTGTAGCCGTTAATTGGCTGCTTTTAGTTACATTAGAGTAGGATAGGTTTGGATTATGTGGTGGAGCCTTATTTTCTAAGGTTAATTTGGCACCCATTTTACCTTTTTCTTTTATTCTTTAAACTATTTTTTCCCTTGTTGGGCATTTTCTATAACTTGCCACCTGACCGTATTGTTTGCAATTAATACAATACACAGGTTGTTTTGTTATTTGACCTGTAATGGGATCATTAACGATTGTATCTTTATTATTTTGCTTCCTTGGGAGGAATCGAACAATTATTTGGTTCATGGGACTTATCGCATTTAACGCATCTATAAATCATGTTACAATTTTTACAAATTATGCTATTGTCACTCTAATAATTGTCTATGCTAACTCCGCATTGAAAAATGTATTTTTGCCTTTTAAAGGCTTTTATGTCACTATCTCTCGACAATTGTATTACGAAATTATTTAGACTTAATTTCCTAACATAATAATAATAATAATATTTACTTTCAATTCAGAAAGATTATAATATTCTTTGATGTAATTTTCATCATAATTTCCTGATAACTTTTTAATAACCAAGGTTATTGGTGTATCTTCCTTAACGGAATATGTGTAAAAACTATAACCCTGTTCTATTAGTAGGTTTTTATACCCTCCACCATACTATTTAGGGTATATTAAGTTCGTCATTCCGTTTGTAACTCCTCGAAATACTCATGTCAGACCCAACAAAGTATATATATTCTTGATCAGCGTAAAATTCTAAGACGATTTAGCCATGTCCGTCTGTCTGTCTGTTGTAATCACGCTATCTTTCGAACAAATTAAGATAGAAGACTAAAACTTTGCACACATGTATATTATGTCAGTAGGCAGGTTAAGTCCGTAAATGGACCATGTAGGTCCAATTTATCATATAGCCCCCATATAACGATACCTCTTGGTATTTTGATGATTTTAGCGACATTATTCACCGGAATTGTTTCCAATTTGGCATTTAAAGTATGTAATGGATACTAAAACCTAAGACAGAAAATTATCTGTACAGGTCCACGTCTTCGTATAGCCCCCATATGACGGTACCCCCCGATATTCGGTATTTTGATGATTTTAACGACATTATTTACCGGAATCGTTTCAAATTTGGTATTTGAAGTTCGTAATGGATGCTACATCCTAAGTCAAAAAATGAGCCATGTAGGTCTACGTCTTCATATAGCCCCCATATACCGTATCCCCCGATATTCGGTATTTTGATGATTTTAAGGACATTATTTTGATGATTTTAGCGACATTATTCGTAATAGATACAGAAAATGGGTCATGTAGGTCTACGTCTTCGTATAGCCCCCATATACCGTATCCCCCGATATTCGGTATTTTGATGATTTTAACGACATTATTTACCGGGATTGTTTCAGATTTTTCTTCAAGTTTCGCATTTAAATATTGCAATAACTTATGACAAAAGTTGCCTATGTAGGTCTACGTCGTCGTATAGGCATTCGGTATTTTTAAGATTTTAACAGATTTTTTAACGGATTTTATTTATTTTTATTTGTACCAAATGGTGGAGGGTATTAAAAGTTCGGCCCGGCCGAACTTACAGCTTTTTTACTTGTTAACTTTAGGGTGGTCCTCACTTTTAGTTAATTTAATTGTGATCATGTTTTTATTCACAATTTTAATAGTGAAAAGATTATGTCCTAATAATCTATTAATTTTATTTGTAATTTCCTTTACATAGACATTGTATATTTTAAAAACAGGAGGAGGGCTGACCTTACCTTGTTTTTGTGTAATTGTGTTTGTTTGTGTTGTTGTTGGTGTATCACTGCTGCAGCTACCCTCTTCAATAACCGCCTTGCTGTTGTTGGAATTATCGACCGTCATTGCTTCCGGCATCTCTTCTTCATTGTTCACGATTTTTACTCGTACATTCTTTTTTGGTTTACACTTTGATTTATTGGCTTACGCCGTACCGGAGCCCAAGCTTGCTTCGGCAGCCCAATTGTTATTTTTTTTCCTCATTAATTTCACTCACTTTTAATGAATTTTCTTTCATTGTTTTTATTTCATTTTCTAGCTCTATCACACGAGCTTTAAATTGTTCACGATCTTTAGCAAGTTCATTTATTATCCTTTTTTTAGTTTTTAGATTTCTGATTCAGTGTCACTGCAACTACTATGTTTTTCTTTTTTCCTTTTTTCGAAATTTTTTATCTTTTTCATTTCCTTTATGTTTATCTTCAGTAATTATACTATTGTGATCTGAGAAAAGCTCACTGCTTTCCATTTTGATAAAGTCATATTTTGTGGGATATAGGCAAATTAATTAAAATAAAGCTTATTTTTTCAATAAACTGTCTTATTGTTCAATGACAGGAGTCTAATAACAATTCACTAATGTAGCACTTTTTATTTGGTTTGACTTTGTCAAGATCACTTCCACTTTTTCAATTTAATATTTTGCTATTCACTTTTTACTTTTTACTCCTGATGTTTTCACTTCCAATGTTCGACACTGAATCGTCCATTCACTGTTAGGCATGTGAAGCAAAACAAACTATGCTTCTTTGCCAACGACCATACCACGCTGAGTACATCGGTTTTCGTCCGATCACCGAAATTAAGCAGCGTCGGGCGCGGTTAGTACTTATATGGGGGACCGCTTGGGAACACCGCGTGTTGTTGGCATTGTCCAACTTTTTATACTATATTTGTCATTCCATTTGTAACACCTCGAAATATACATTTTAGACCCCACAAAGTATATATATTCTTGATCAGCATAAAATTCTATGTCGATTTATCAATGTCCGTCCGTCTGTCCGTCTGTGGAAATCACTCTAGCTTCCGAACGAAATGAAGTAGGTTGTTAAAATGTTACTCAAATATGTACTATGTCTGCAGGACTTTTGGTATTGAAAATGGGCCATGTAGGTCCACGTCTTCATATAGCCACTATATAACGGTACCTCCCGATATGCGGTATTTTGACGATTCTAGCGACATTTTTTATTGGAATTGTTTCAAAATTGATATTTAAAGTTCATAATAGATGCTACGACTTAAGACAGAAAATGGGCCATGTAGGTCCACGTCTTCGTATAGCCCCCATGTAACGGTACCCCCCGATATTCTGTATTTTGATGATTTTAACGACATTATTAACAGGAATTTTTTCAAATTTGGTATTTGACGTTTTAAATAGATACTTCCGCATAAAAACGATTTTAATAGATACTACAGCATAACGGCACCCCCCGATATTCGGTATTTTGATCATTTTAGCGACATTATTTACCGGAATTGTTTCAGTTTTAGTATTTGAAGTTCGTAATGAATACTACATCCTAAGAAAAAAAATGAGCCATGTAGGTCCACGTCTTCGTGTAGCCCCCATATAATGGTACCCCCCGATATTCGGTATTTTGGTGATTTTAGCGACATCATTTACCGGAATTGTTTCGAATTTCGCATTTGAAGTTCGTGAAGTTCGATATTACAGCCTATGACAGAAAATTTCCTGTGCATTATAAACAGATTTTGTTCAAGTTTCGCATTTCAATATTGTAATAGCTTGTGACAAAAGTTGCCTATGCAGGTCCACATCGTCGTATAAACTCAAATATACGGCTACATTAGGTATTTTCAAGATTTTAACAGATTTTTAAGGGATTTTATTTTATTTTTTTGAAAATTGTTAAATTTGTACCAAATGGTGGAGGGTATTCTAAGTTCGGCCCGGCCGAACTTACAGCTTTTTACTTGTTTTATATATTTTTCTAATTTAAACAATATTTTTTCTAATTTAAAAAATATTTTTTTATATTTATTTTTATTATTATATTTATTTTTATTATTATTTTATTTTTTATTTTTTCGTAAAAAAATCTTTTAAATAGCTTGTATGTTATTTTTTTTAATTCAAAAAAATTAACGTTACTTTGAATAGCTAATGAATATAATGTATTGATTTTCAGCTACACATATTTTTGAACGTTGTAAAATATCTATTCTTTTATGGTTTAAAAATAATAATATAAGATTTATTTTCTCTATTTTGAAAAATAAAGTATAAAACATACTTATTTGCATCTAATATTTGCTTTAAAGTTGTTTTGAAAATCATTTTAAGGTTCATCTTTGAAATATTTTTATTTCATACTTGTAAGAAAACTGTTTATTTCCCTTAATCGAAACAAGCATATAATCCCTTATTCGTTCGTGTGTATCTCTACACTCAATTTGACATTTTGGCTAAGGCCACATTTATTGATTAAAAATTTACAAGCTATACAGCATGACTTACTGCTAAATTAAAAGTTAAATAAACATATGGCTATTCGGTATCTACTTAAAAATAAAGTGAAACGCTGCAGTTCGCTGCAAGCGGCAATAATACAAATTATATAAAACAAATTCAATTCAAATTCAGTGCACACCAAAAAAATCAAAGTAAACAAGTAAAAAAGCTGTAAGTTCGGCCGGGCCGAACTTTGATTACCCTCCACCAATTGGTACAGATTTAACAATTTTCAAAAAAAAAAAAAAAATAAATAAAATCCCTTAAAAATTTGTTAAAATCTTGAAAATACCTAATGTAGCCGTATATTAGAGTCTATACGACGATGTGGACCTGCATAGGCAACTTTTGTCACAAGTTATTACAATATTGAAATGCGAAACTTGAAAAAAAAAACTGTTTATAATGCACAGGCAATTTTCTGTCATAGGCTGTAGTATCGAACTTCAAATGCGAAATTTGAAACAATTCCGGTAAATAATGTTGCTAAAATGATCAAAATACCAAATATCGGGGGGTACCGTTATATGGGGGCTATATGAAGACGTGGACCTACATGGCCCATTTTCAATACCAAAAGTCCTGCAGACATAGTACACATTTGAGTATAATTTTATTAGCCTACTTCATTTCGTTGGGAAGCTAGAGTGATTTCCACAGACAGACAGATAGGACAGACGGAAGGACATTAATAAATCGACATAGAATTTTATGCTGATCAAGAATATATATACTTTGTGGGTTCTAAAATCTATATTTCGAGGTGTTACAAACGGAATGACAAACTTAATATACCCTCAATACTATGGTGGAGGGTATAAAAAGGACAAGGACATTAAAAAAATTAACTAGACTAACTTATGAACTACTTAGTATCTACTATAAACTAAGACTAAGATAAACAAGTAAAAAAGCTGTTTGTAACTTTTAATACCCTCCACCATTTGGTACAAATTTGGCAATTTCCAAAAAATAAAACCCGTTAAAAATTCTGTTAAAATCTTAAAAATACCGAATGCTTATACGACGACGTGGGCCCGCATAGGCAACTTTTATCATAAATTATTACAATATTTAAATGCGAAACTTGAAGAAAAATCTGTTTATAATGTAGCTAAAATCGTCAAAATACCGAATATGGGGGGTACCGTTATATGGGGGCTATACGAAGACGTGGACCTGCACAGACAATTTTCTGGCATGGGCTGAAGTATCCATTACGAACTTCATATACAAAATTTGAAACAATCCCTGTAAATAATGTCGCTAAAATCATTAAAATACCGAATATCGGGGGGTACCGTTATATGGGGGCTATATGAAGACGTGGACCTACATGGCTCATTCTTTGACTTTGGATGAAGTATCCATTACGAACTTCAAATACCAAATTTGAAACGATTCCGGTAAACAATGTCGCTAAAATCATCAAAATATCGGGGGGTACCGTTATATGGGGGCTATATGAAGACGTGGACCTACATGGCTCATTTTTTGATTTAGGATGTAGTATCCATTACGAACTTCAAATACCAAATTTGAAACGATTTCGGTAAACAATGTCGCTAAAATCATCAAAAAACCGAATATCGGGGGGTACCGTTATATGGGGGCTACAGGAAGACGTCGACCTGCACAGATAATAACGTGGACCTACATGGCTCATTCTTTGACTTTGGATGAAGTATCCATTACGAACTTCAAATACCAAATTTGAAACGATTCCGGTAAACAATGTCGCTAAAATCATCAAAATATCGGGGGGTACCGTTATATGGGGGCTATATGAAGACGTGGACCTACATGGCTCATTTTTTGATTTAGGATGTAGTATCCATTACGAACTTCAAATACCAAATTTGAAACGATTTCGGTAAACAATGTCGCTAAAATCATCAAAAAACCGAATATCGGGGGGTACCGTTATATGGGGGCTACAGGAAGACGTCGACCTGCACAGATAATTTTCTGTCTTAGGCTGTAGCATCCATTACAAACTTCAAATGCCAAATTTGAAATAATTCCGGTGAATAATGTCGCTAAAATCATCAAAATACCGAATATCGGGAGGTACCGTTATATGGGGGCTATATGATAACTTGGACCTACATGGCCCATTTACGAACTTAACCTGCCTACTGGGAAAAAATACATGTGTGCAAAATTTTAGCCTTCTATCTCAATTTGTTCGAAAGAAAGCGTGATTACAACAGACAGACAGACGGACAGACAGACAGACAGACAGACAGACAGACAGACAGACACACAGACAGACAGACGGACATGGCTAAATCGTCTTAGAATTTTACGCTGATCAAGAATATATATACTTTGTTGGGTCTGACATGAATATTTCGAGGAGTTACAAACGGAATGACAAAATTAATATACCCTCCATAGTATGGTGGAGGGTATAAAAAAATAAAAATATTTACAAAAGATATACGATATATGACCCATCAGGTATAGCTAAATATCCCACATTGTCTCTATAAGCGAGACCTGTCACAGCTTTGACCTTTCCAAAGGTTCTATTGTTTACTGCGATGTCTTCTAGGAAGTTCTGGAAACTCTCTTGTTCAAAAATTTGGATGGAGTCATCTATTATACGATCTAAATTCTTGATGTTCGCTTTTAAGATATTTATAAGGGATGAATCAATAGATCTACGTAAAGCGCGGCAGATCCTCCTTCGTTCCTTGATAAAGCTTAGAATACGTGGGGGGAGATCCCCTAAAGACTTACATTTCGATTTTACACGGGGAACGAAGAGTCAATCGCATTTCTAAAAACGGCTTCCAAGTTTTTGACAGTCGAGTCTTTATGTTGAATGGAAACATTCCTGTCGGTGGGCAAGCAGATTTCGGCAAGTCCCTGTCTTACTTTGCTTTGGAATCGGGTAATATTCATTTCGTCAAAATTATAAAAGCTTTTAACTTCCCTTTTTTTACAATTACCGATGTCGAGGACTATCTCTAAGGCCTTATGATCCGATTCGAAATCCAGGGCTTTAGCTATGCTGTTACCATGAACACATTATGAACACATCAATATAGGAACCCAATCCACAATTGGATCAGGTGGGACAGTCAGTGGAGAAGATTTGGAGATTTGGGCAATCTATTAGATAGCTTTCCAATGCCCTGCCTCTGGCATTAGTCTTAATACCACCCCAAGACGGGTGTTTGGCATTTAAATCTTCTCCAATAAGGACGTCTCCCATTAAGGATAGGTCAAACAAGGATTGTAGATCAGATATCTGAAAGTTATTCACAGGACGACAATATATAGCAGCGAGGAACAAAAAGGAACCATCATTCCTTAAAGTTCTCACCAGACATGATTCGACTTCCCCAGTGGAGCTGGAGACGCGATCACAGTTGTATTTATCTTTAAAATACAATTTTAAAGCCATGCGGACATTGCCGCATTTAAACCCGCTTTATTTTTAAATTCTGCGAAAATTGGTTCCAATTGCTTGGCTTTCTCATATTTTTTCCCATAATCGGTACCAAAAAATTGTATAATATTTCCAGCATTTAATATGTTTGGTGCTGAAGTTCGAGTTTGTCCATTATTTTTAGTGGTACTGCTATTTGGGGCATTACTTTTTCCCAAAGACGCTGCAAATGTTACCCCATCCCGTAATAATGAAAGCCTTTGGGAGCGGGCTTCAACTTTGGATTGAGCTTCAGCTCGGTTTTTTGCCTTTCTGGCGATAATAGCCAATCGACGTGGACAGTCGCGGGAGGAGGCTGTATGACCAACTATATTGCAGTTCACACAGCTGACTACATGCACAGGAGTTTTGGTAATTTTACCAGAAGCATCAACATTGTCCACAAAAATTTCATTTTCCTTGGAAGGAATGGGACACAGTGAAGAAGCATGACTTTCAAGGCATTTCTTAAAATGAGGAGGCATTGTACAATTGCTTGAGACATGTCCAGGACGTTGACAAATAAATCATAGAATAAACTTGCGACCTTTGATTCTAATGATTGATTCTCCTAAACTGAAAATGTCAGTTTGTTTTGAAACTCGGAGAAGCCATTTATTAGGGGAAACATTTGAAACACCTAATACCTCAATGGGAAAAGATACCTTATTTTGAAAGAAATCCTTCACCTCATCCTTGGAAGATTCATTGATGAGATTTTCAATTACCAACATGTAAGGTAACAACGACCTAGGCGTATGGGCGTGGAACTTGTAGCCACGTTCAATTAGTTGAGAATTCCCGATATTTCCTTAACTCCTACATCGTAAATAGTAAAAGCTGGCATTGATTTGCCAACAGGATTCTCCATATTGGATGATGAGATCTTGCCACCCACTGCTGCTTCTGAGGGTCTATTCTTCAGGTTGGTTTGTTTCTTCGTCTTCTTCGGTGGGATAACTTCCTCCGGAACAGGGTTCTTTTTGGGGATCGCACCTTGAGAGACATCATCAATTATGGACTGGGGCATAATGTCTATCGCCATACCAAGGTCTTCGGCTACCTCGGCAGCCCAATCTTCCTTCTGGTGACGACTGGCATCTACTTCCACAGGCAACTTTTCAGCGATGTCCATCCCTAGGATTTTACTAGTAGGGTTTGGGGGATTATTTATGTCCATTTGGACATCGAGTTTATGTTGCAGGTCGGCAATTGTTCTGTGAAAAGCCACTTCACGACCATGAGCTAGGGCTAACTTTCTAGCAGTGTCTTCTTGGGTTTTGATGACAGCGTCTAGTTTTGCCATCAAAGAACGATTATCCTCGTGGGCTCTTGACAAATCGTTTTGGAGCTCTTGTATCAAGGCATTAATTTTAGCTGATACAAAGTCGGATCACTGTTACTTCGCTTCTTCTTCCTTTTTCTATGATTGTTGGAAATAACGACTTTATAACCGCCGCTCGTTGTTCCAATATCCGAACTATCCGTCATTTCGGCGCTATTGAGAATGTTCTTAGTAGGCACACAATCCATCTGTGTATTTGTTTCGTTAGCAGATACACAGAGACTTTTTGTAGCATCAACCTTTGTTATGGGTACACAAAATGTCTTCACAGCATCGACCTTCTTCATATCACCAACTTTCTTAGAGGATGCACACACCTTCGGCATTGCCACATCAGTGACAGAAGTGGTGTTACAAGGTTTCTTTAGAGCTCCATCGGGCGGCATATTGATATTTGGTTACCACTAGATGGCGGGCAGACGGGCAATCAAACTTCGTGCTCGTCGACTGAGGTATAAAAGTAGCTATTGTGAGCCAAACACACAGGAGAACGGCAGCCACTGTCGTGGTTGATTTTCAAGTTTAAACACACAGACACACAATCACAAAGGCACACATTAATTTTCTCCGCTTAACAACCGCATTGTTCAAGAACACAACACAAAATGTTCAACACTCAAAAGCCGTTGTCTATTTAAAAAATTATTTTTTATGTTTTCGTAAAAAAATCTTTTAAATAGATTTTATTTTATTTTTTAATTCAAAAAAAAAAAAAAAACTAACGTTGCTTTGGGTAGCTAATGAATATAATGTATTGATTTTCAGCTGAACATATTGTTATACGTTGTAAAATATTTTTTTATGTTTTAAAAATAATAATATAAGATTTATTTTCTCTATTTTGAAAAATAAAGTATAAAACATAATTATTTGCATCTAATATTTGCTTTATAGTTGTTTTAAAAATCAATTTAAGGTTCATCTTTGAAATATTTTTATTTCATACTTGTAAGAAAACTGTTTATTTCCCTTAATCGAAACAAGCATAGAACCCTTATTCGTTCGTGTGTATGTTCAACTCTCAAAAGACGTTGTCTTAATATAGCATTTACTGTAAGGCATGTGAAGCAAATAAACTATGCTTCTTTGCCAACGACCATACCATGCTGAGTACATCAATTCTCGTCCGATCACCGAAGTTAAGCAGCGTCGGGCGCGGTAAGTACTTAGATGGGGGACGGCTTGGGAACACCGCGTGTTGTTGGCATTATCCAACTTTTTTATTTTTTTTTTTAATTTAAAAAATATTTTTTTGATATTTAAAAAATTATTTTTTATGTTTTCGTAAAAAAATCTTTTAAATAGCTGTTATTTTAATTTAATTCAAAAAAAAAAAAAAAAAAAAAAAAAGCAAAAAATTAACGTTGCTTTGAATAGCTAATGAATATAATGTATTGATTTTCAGCTAAACATATGTTTGAACATTGTAAAATATATTTTCTTTTATGTTTTAAAAATAGTAATAAAAGATTTATTTTCTCTATTTTGAAAATGAAAAAAAAATTAACAAAATATTTTTTTCTAATTAAAAAAAATATTTTTTAATATTTAAAAAATATTTTTTTATTATTTCGTAAAAAATCTTTTAAATAGCTTTTATATTATTTTTTTTAATTCCAAAAAAAAAAAAAAAAAAAAAAATTAACGTTACTTTGAATAGCTAATGAATAAATGTATTGATTTTAAGCTAAACATATTTTGAACGTAGTAAATATCTTTTCTTTTATGCTTTAAAAATAATAATATAAGATTTATTTTCTCTATTTTGAAAAATAAAGTATAAAACATACTTATTTGCATCTAATATTTGCTCTTAAATTGTTATAAAAATCATTTTGAGGTTCACCTCTGAAATATTTTTATTTCATAGTTGTAAGAAAACTGTTTATTTCCCTTAATCGAAACAAGCATATAGCCCTTATCCGTTCGTGTGTATGTTCAACACTCAAAAGACACTGTTCAGATATTTGATCGAAATTTGTTTTCCCATATTTGACTGAACGTGAAATTCGTACAGAGTTGATTGGATGTTAACATTATAGTCAAATATTTGACAGATTTTGTTTGCCCAAACAGTCACCAAACAGTGTCAAATAGTGCTATGGGAAAACATGTTTGACATGTGTTCACATGCGACAATGTTTTAAACCGATATTTTTCCTTGTTTGACCTTACAAAACATTTGCAACGTCTAATAAATGTTTGACCAAAAATGAGGAAAATAATTGATCATATGTGTTCACATTATGGACACACTAGTCAAATTTTTGTTTCCGGGCAAAAAATTTTGTTTTCCCAAAATCAGCTGTTTTTGTATTTGCCGTCAAATAATATTTGTTGGTGAGATTGTGACAAAGAAATATTTGACATTTTTTGCCAAATATTTGCCCTATGTGACCAATGTGAAAATAAACTATGCTTCTTTGCCAACAACCAGGATTCGTGGGTGAGCAGTGGAAGTGAACACATCAGAGAAATTGAAGTGAAGTGAAAATTAAGTGCTTAAAAGTGTTACAGTGGCTAATTTTTTGCCTAGTTGTGAAAATAGTAAACTGTCTAAGTGCTTAAAGCATTAACTGTACAAATGAAAAACATTGTAATTAAAAAGAAGAAACTTTAAAATTCATTAAGGGCAAGGTTGCTTCTAATTTATTGATTCCAAAATCCATAAACTATATTTCAATAACTTACGCCTAACAATAGTTCTTAATATTACTTAGCATATTAGTATTTTCTGTGATAGAAATGTAGATTATTTTCAATGTAAAGGAGACCTTCTCGGTTCAAAGTACCAAGGCTACTAGGAGCATGGTAGTTTGATTCGACAAGCTGTTCTATACTACTATTTTCCACTAAACTCTCACGTATTATATTATTATTCAAATAACGTGCATTTTCTAGAAATTTTAAGGAAGATTTCACTAAAAATACATCTATTCTGTCAAAGGGGGTGTTTCTGTACACTTCACTGTTATGAGGCTGCATCCATATCCCGTTTTTGTCCATTTGGGGCCTCATACCAAGACAAGATCTTAATATCATTCTTTCCCATTGTCTAATACATACGGGAAATGCGTAGGAAATTATTGGTCTAATTATTTGTTTGTATATTAATAATTTATCCTCTTGATTTAGGCCACCAGATTGCCGGATTATCCGTTGATAGGCCCAAAACATTTTCTTTGCCTTCGCTAAAACAAAATCTACATGTTTTATAAAGTCAAATTTGGAGTGAAATATTACTCCCAAGTATTTAATTTAGTCAGAAACCCTAATTTGTTGTCCCGAGATTGTGAGTACTGCCTCAAACCCTCTGGCGCTGGGGAAAAGATGTTTTTAAGGCCTTTAAACACAATTCCTTCACATTTATTGACGTTAAGGCTCAATTTCCATGTTTCAAAAAAGGTTGATAAACGTCCTAAATACTCATTTATACATATGTTTGTGTTCTCCACATGAGCACCAAGAACAAGAATGTCATCAGCACATATGAGCACCAGATCCCCCACAGGGGGTTGGGGGATATCACACAAATATATGTTAAATAGTACTAGGCCCAAAAGGGATCCTTGGGGTACACCAGCAAGTATATCTCTAATTGTGGAGAAATCATTTTTGACCCTGATCATAAACTTTCTATTTTTAAGAAAGTTTGATACTAGCCGACAGATGTTGGGGTTGAAGCCAAGTCTGCTCATTTTGAAAACTATTCCTTCGTGCCAGACGCTATCCAATGCCTTGGAGAAATCAAGGCTAACGGCTATAGTAATTTGCCTATTGTTTAGGCCATTACTCACGTGTGTTCCTAGGGCTGTGAGAGCATGTGAAGTAGAAAGTCTCCTCCTGAAACCAAATTGGTTGTCAGTTAAAATATCCCTATCTTCTATGACATTATTAATATTTATTTTTAAAATAAAATATTCAGATAATTTGTGGGCCTTTACGTCCAGGTACAATTTTGGGTATAGAACCATCCATTGCTCTTTTGAATGTGTCAGAAACAGTCTCTACACATTGGTCTATTTTTATTATGCTAACCTTTCTGTCACTGAAGAGTTGACAGGAGGGTAGTTCCTCAGAAAGAATAGCATGTAGTCTACGTTTATTAAGCCTTCTAAAATCGTAAAAAGTACGGCGATCCCTACGTTCTGGGGTTATTCCGCTGACTTTCATTTCAATGGCTAAATGGTCGGAATTGCAGTCTAGAGTTCTAATACTCCTACCACCATTGTCATCGATTGTGATACCAATAGAGATCATACAAATATCAATATAAGAGTTGGACTCTCTATTAATCCTTGTTGGAGAAACAGTCAGATCTGGGCAGGATAATAAAAATTCATTTACAATTCTACCCTTGGGGCAAGTAAGATAACCACCCCAGTTAGGATGCCTGGCATTTAGGTCAGCACCTACAATAATATCCCCATTTAAAGAAAGGGCCCGGAGAAACTCTAAGTCCCCACTATCAAGGTCATTTTGTGGTCTAGAATACATTGATACTAGGTACACTGATGTCCCATTATCCCTATATATTTTGACACAAGTGCTTTCATTAGTCCCTGAATTTATTGCTATTTGTTCACATTTATAGTCATCTTTTACTAGAATGGCGATACCTCCCCCAGGCCCTCCCCTTCTTCTTTGGATAAAACATAGATATCCATCCATGACTAGATCATGCTGTGCAACATCATCACTTCTGGGCGGTATTCGTCAAGGAATACTCGAAGCAAGTGCCTTTTTCGCCTTGAAATTAAGGAATTTATATTAGCAAATATACATTTTATTTGACTAATCATCGTTACTAAGGGCTGCTAGTATGCCTACCATTGCTTTCGCTTGGTTGGCTTTATCTAAAGTACCTTTGTCCTTAGAGAACCTGCGGACTTTTCAAATCATGTAAAGAAATCTTTACCGAAACTCTCCATGCAAATTTGGTCGAAGACTCCAAAAGAGTTTAGAGCTTCTCCCATTGGGTTATTTCCCATGGATGGGGTTGCCTTATCGTTTTTGGTACCTTAAGCTGCTATCGAAGCATATTGGACACCGGCTTGGACTGTACCACTGTCCTTGATAAATTTGGTTTTTAGCTTGCGAAGGTTTATCAGGCTTAGCTGCGTTCATCTTGGCTATTAGCGCAATTCTAATTGGGCATTCACGGGCATTAGCCGCATGACCTGGTTTGTTGCAGTTGACACAGAAGTATGTGAATTCTGGCTGCGAGAATTTTTCACCAGTGACAGGGTCTATTACCTCGATCAATTTAGGTTTTGGATTGCCAGAAGGAATGTGGCATTTTCCTGGACCATGACCGCCTCCACATTTCACGCTTCTATACGGCATACCGCAGTTTGTAGATACATGCTTATAACGTTGACAGTTATGGCACTGAGTCAATCTTTACTGACTTTAATTGAGCTATTGAGTAGGAATTTTAGCCTATATAGCCCTCTAATGTCCGAATCCTTACTAATATGGATAAGCCATTTGTCATACCCTATATTAAACATACGTTTGATGTCAAGTTTTAAGCCCGTAATACGTAACGCGGTCTTGACGTCGTCTTCATCGTATGTGGTTACAAGGTCATCTATAATGACCGAATGAGGCGTTTGGTTTTTGGGTGAAAACGTGTAGTGTTCAACTCCGTCTTTAATGAATAACTTTCGGATTTTGTCCTGGTCTTCTAGGGAAAACAGCTGAAAAGTGGTCAATTTCCTACTAACTACCTTGACAATAAATTTATCATGACCTAGTTCTATTTTAACAAGATCGGTCATAGCCTTTACATTCACATTAAGGGTTGTAATGATTGGTACAGACTTAACCTTACTTAACGATGAAGCGCTCTTTTTCGGTGCATCTTCAGTAGTATCCATTGGTTCATTAAAGATTTCTAGCTTAACTTTCCTTTTCGGCTTCTTCTTAGTAGCAGGTGTTGCGATGGTGTTACATTTGTTGTCTTTCACGCAGGGCAAGGCAATTTTGCAATCTAATGCCTATAACCAAGGAGTAAGTGGTCAAAAATTAGTGACACAAAAATGTGAAGATTGGGCTACTGAAGCAAGCAGGGGCTTCGGTACGGCGCTAGCCAAATCTATGATGAAAGCCAGAAGAAGAAGAAATTTAACAAACACCAAAACCGGCAGATGAGGAAGTACCTAACTACAGTATTGAAGAACAAACAAACCAAAATGGAAAGAGAGGTAAGATCAGCCCACCCGCTTTCTATATTTATAATGTAAATATTAAAGAAATTGAGAATAAGGTTAGTCGACTCTTAGGCCATGATAATTTTACTATCGAAATTAAAAACAAAAATATGATTAAACTTAAAGTTATCAAAAATGAGGACCACACTAATTTCTTTAAAGAAATGAATTATAAATTTTACACCTATTCACTCAAAAGTGAAAAACCTATTACACTAACAAGTACAAAATTGTCATCCACTTATGATCAAGAGGATATTTTAAATTTTTATAAAGAAAAAAATATGAAGATTAAAATAATTAAAATTATAAAACTCCATAATGATAAGTGGATATTCCAGTTATCTAATGACTCAGATATCAAAGCTTTTAAAAGATAGCAATACATATTACGTAGCAGAGTCTGTATAGAGAATTATAGGAGAGAAGGGATGATTAGTTGTCTAAATTGTCAGCGTCATGTGCATGCTGCAACAAATTGTAACATGCCTAAAAAATGTGTAAAATGTAGAGAAATTCATGAGTCAGGAAAATGTTCAATTCCACCAAAAGACGAAAATAACAAGGAGTATATTACAACTGACCCAATAACAGGCAAGGTTACTAAAACAATAGGCCTTCCTATTCACTGTGTCAACTGCCGTGCAGACGGCCATGTTGCCAGTGATAAAAATTGTCCAACCAGGTTACGTTTAACTTAGTCAGTAGAAATCTAAATGAAAAAAAAACAATAATGGTATTAAAGCATTTGAGATTTTTAACAATGATTGTAAAAAATATATAGGCAAAGACATGCTTACTACACTTAAAAAAATCAATGAGCATGCAAAAATGCGAACTACCCCGAAAACGGATGAAAGAAAAGCTCAGGCAATATTTGGGCTTCTTTTAGAACTAAGATTAAATGACTAAATTAAAAATAATTTTCATTAATGTGAACTCAGTAGTTTCTCGACAAAGAAGACACTACCTAAACTTATTTATTAATGAACATAATCCTGATATATATTTTATTGATAGCAGAAAACAAGTTGCCATATAAAAATAAGTTAGAAATAAAACACTATAGAACATATAGACAAGATAGGATAGGTCGACGCGGAGGAGGAACTGCGATACTAGTAAAGGACTGGATCAAAACAGAGCGTATATATGCCAATATGGGAGAAATAGAAGGCACTATAATTAAAATCAGAGCCCAAACAAAAAGACATGATCATCATGTCATCATATAAAAGACCTCAGGAAAATATAAGAGACTCTGATCTCACTAATTTATATAATATAATAGGAAATAATGAGGCTGTCATAGGTGCAGATCTCAATGCTAAGCGCCCTCTATGGGGGGAAATACTACAAATGCAAGTGGAAAGTATTGTGTGAGTGGCTAGACACCACACCAAATATTCATATTAGACCAACAAATGAACCAACGAGGTGCTGCTTTAATAGCCAATCTTATATAGATGTATTTATGACATCCTCAAATATAGGTGTGATGTCTACTTACCCAAGTAGATGTGTAAAAATATTAGATTATGACTCTGATCATAAGGCTGTCATGATAGAAATTGTAACAAATAGGCTTGAACGAAGAATATTCGAAAATATATTTGACTTCAAAAGTCTTAATAAAACTGCCTTCAATAATTATATCCATGATCAGAAACATAGATTCACGTTGCCAGTAAATATAAATGCCACTATACAGGAAATAGACAAAGAAGTTGAAGCACTCAGCCAAATAATACACGAAGCTATGGAAAACAGCATGAAAAAATTGAAGCAATGCGTGGTTTTTTATTAGAATTTCCGCAAGACATACTAGAATTAACAAAACAAAAAAAGAACATAAGAAGAAGAAGGTATAGAGCAACAGATTTAAATGACTATAAAACTCTAACATCTATTATCAAAAAACACTATGAAAAAAATAACCTAAAAAAATAAAACCAAATAGAGATATGTTTAAAGAAGTTGAACGATTCTGTGGTTCTATGAATACAAAAATAATAGACCTAACAAATGAACAAGGTAGTATAATATCTAATAATAATGAGAAAGCGAAATTGATTGCTGAAGTATACTCAAAAATACAAACTAACCTCCCAGACTTAACAACTAGCATTGAAGCTCATGTGCCAATTTATCAGTTTTCTAATGAAATACTAGCTGAAGGAACAAGCAATATAAAAACAGGGTCTATGACGTTAATTAGTTCTGAGGACGTTGGCCATATGCTTTACAAATTAAATAATAACAAGTAAAAAAGCTGTAAGTTCGGCCGGGCCGAACTTTTAATACCCTCCACCATTTGGTACAAATTTGGCAATTTCCAAAAAATAAAACCCGATAAAAATTCTGTTAAAATCTTAAAAATACCGAATGCTTATACGACGACGTGGGCCTGCATAGGCAACTTTTGTCATAAATTATTACAATATTTAAATGCGAAACTTGAAGAAAAATCTGTTTATAATGTAGCTAAAATCGTCAAAATACCGAATATGGGGGGTACCGTTATATGGGGGCTATACGAAGACGTGGACCTGCACAGAAAATTTTCTGGCATGGGCTGAAGTATCCATTACGAACTTCATATACGAAATTTGAAACAATCCCTGTAAATAATGTCGCTAAAATCATTAAAATACCGAATATCGGGGGGTACCGTTATATGGGGGCTATATGAAGACGTGGACCTACATGGCTCATTCTTTGACTTTGGATGAAGTATCCATTACGAACTTCAAATACCAAATTTGAAACGATTCCGGTAAACAATGTCGCTAAAATCATCAAAATACCGAATATCGGGGGGTACCGTTATATGAGGCTATATGAAGACGTGGACCTACATGGCTCATTTTTTGATTTAGGATGTAGTATCCATTACGAACTTCAAATACCAAATTTGAAACGATTTCGGTAAACAATGTCGCTAAAATCATCAAAAAACCGAATATCGGGGGGTACCGTTATATGGGGGCTACAGGAAGACGTCGACCTGCACAGATAATTTTCTGTCTTAGGCTGTAGCATCCATTACAAACTTCAAATGCCAAATTTGAAATAATTCCGGTGAATAATGTCGCTAAAATCATCAAAATACCGAATATAGGGAGGTACCGTTATATGGGGGCTATATGATAACTTGGACCTACATGGCCCATTTACGAACTTAACCTGCCTACTGGGAAAAAATACATGTGTGCAAAATTTTAGCCTTCTATCTCAATTTGTTCGAAAGATAGCGTGATTACAACAGACAGACAGACGGACAGACAGACAGACAGACAGACACACAGACAGACAGACGGACATGGCTAAATCGTCTTAGAATTTTACGCTGATCAAGAATATAAATACTTTGTTGGGTCTGACATGAATATTTCGAGGAGTTACAAACGGAATGACAAAATTAATATACCCTCCATAGTATGGTGGAGGGTATAAAAAAAGTAGTGGAGAAGACGTTATACCTAATTTTAGATGTATAGCAATATTACTTAATCAATGTCTGAATATGGGGTACTTTCCAAAAGAATGTGAAATGGCCAAAATAATACCTGTCTTAAAACCAGGAAAACCCTACTTCGACCATAAGTTATAGACCAATTTCACTGCTTTCTAACTTAGGCAAAGTATTTGAAATTTTTATTTTAGAAAAAATATACAAACATATAGAAAATAATAACATTTTAAAAGATTTCCAATATGGGTTTAGGAAGGGACTGTCAACCACACACGCCCTTCTTACTCTTTCAAATAAAATCTCAATAGGATATAATAATCGTAGTGCTACTATTGCAGTGAGTTTGGACTTTGAAAAAGCTTTCGATACGGTGTGGCAGGGCGGAATCATAAAAAAATGGAAGAAACCTATGGTTTCAATGAATCATTGCCTAGTCTAATCAAAAACTTTCTAAGTGACAGATCATTTTCAGTCAAAGTTGAAAGCCACCCATCCTAGAGCAAAAATTGCTCAAACCAAACTTAATGAATACTTAGAAGTTCTGCACAACTATTTTACAACCTGGAAACTTAAGCTGAATATAAATAAGTGTAAAGCCATAATTATAAGAGGAAAAAAGGGCTAAATTGTAGCAAATGGCAGAAAATTTAAGCCTAAAATTAAAATCGACAACAAAATTATTGAAACTGTATCAGAACTTAAATATCTAAGTATTCTATTGCAAGAAAATTACTCTTTTTCCAGTTATATAGACTACATTATAAGGAAATGTAGAGCAGGTTTCCAAAAAAAATTCTCATGTTTTAATAAAGAAAAGGGGGCTGAGCTCACATATTAAGATGTGTATCTATAAACAATTACTTAGGCCAATTTTAATATACGCATTTCCAATTTGGTAAAATATAACTTCCCACAAATTGAGAAAATTCGTGTATTTGAGAGAAGAATGTTAGCATATTGCATCAATATAAGAACAAAAAAAAAAAAAAAACAGAAGACGGCAGATATATATCACATTCTCGATCTCTTCTCTATAATAGGGCCAAACTCAAAAGAATCGACAAATTTATAATAGACTCTGCATTAAAAACTATTGGTTTATGCTTTGATCACGAAAATTCTTTAATTCAAGATGGCATAATCGATGAAGAATTATTCATTAGATTAATTGAAAATGATGGACACTTATAACCAATGTGCCTCCTACATCTAAATAATCATGAAATGTTGTTTGATCAAAAAATTATAATCTACAATAGAAGATATGGTACCTATAACTTAGAGGACCTAGTAAATGGAACAGAACAATATTAAATTTCAAAAAATGTATATAGTGTAAATAGAAGTTTGTAAGTAGATTTTAAGTTCAGATTAGTTGTAGTTATAAGATTAAAATAAATACAAGTTTATTTACCTTTCTTCTTGTAAATTACTACAAATGAATGATAAAGTCAAAACTAATATAAATCGATATATGGGCTGATCTTCCTCTTAATACAATAATTATTTTTATGATCCTTGAAAAAGCCTTAGCTGTTTCGTAAAAAAAAACTTTTAAAAAGCTTTTATTTTACTTTTTTAAATCAAAAAAAAAAAAAAAATTAACGTTACTTTGAATAGCTTATGAATATAATGTATTGATTTTCAGCTAAACATATTTTTGAACGTTGTAAAAAATATCTTTTCTTTTATGGTTTAAAAATAATAACAGAAGATTTATTTTCTCTATTTTGAAAAATAAACTATAAAACATACTTATTTGCATCTAATATTTGCTTTAAAGTTGTTTTAAAAATCATTCTAAGGTTCATCTTTGAAATATTTTTATTTCATACTTTTAAGAAAACTGTTTATTTCCCTTAATCGAAACAATCATACAATCCCTTATTCGTTCGTGTGTATGTTCAACACTCATTTCATTTATTTCCATCAATTCATTAGGCAATTTTAAAAATATCTTATGAAATAACAATAGTTCTTATATCTATGGCTCGGTGGCCTATAATTGGCCCGAGCTAGCCTGTCCATGTCTGTTTCATGTTCAAGGCTTTCTCTTACTAACCTGTTATCGACAGATGCGGCTCTGTCTAGGCACTTTAGAGCGCTGGCCATAAGAAACTTATCTATGCGGCTAAAGTCGATCGATTCGTAAATTATCCTGTTGGGAGGTAAACGCCAGGTTCCATCTTCACCGTGGGTTCGCCTTAAGCCTGAACAGGATTTTAAAATTCGCCTTTCCCAAACGCGGAGTCTTTCTATTTGGCTGGAAGATATTCCAAACCAAATAGGAAAGGCATATGCAATGAGAGGCCTTATTATCTGTTTGTAGATAAGCAATCTAACCTTAACAGTCAGCCCTCCAGTAGTATTTATAGCACGCTGGTAGGTCCAATATGTACACTTGACTTTTCTAAGTATGTAGTCAATATGCCTAACAAACTCATAGTTACTATGTAAAATAACGACCAGATATTCGATCTGGTCCGGATTGCGAATTTGTTGCCCTCCAATCACAAGATTTGGCTCATTTTGCTGGCGCTGCGGTATAAGTATTTTTTCTTGCCCTTGAAGGTGATCGCTTCACATTTGTCTACGTTTAATCGCATTTTCAAAGTATGGAAATATTCGGTTGAGTTGAAACCAGATTTCAGGATGGGTATTGTTATAGCCCTTTTCCATGAAATCGGGAAATAGCCCAAGTTTATGCAATGGTTAAAGATAATCGAAATATGTTTCCAAACAGCTCTATCGGTCCTCCTAAACACGATGTCAGGGATTCCATCCGGCACCTCGGATTTTCGATTTGATCTTCTTTTTAACCCTGCACCAATATTTGGTGCTTTGAGGAATTTCTTTTGTCTTCATATATTGTCCTCACTTATTATGGATCCATCAGCAATGAGGTGATCTGCAAATGTCACCAAAGGTGACGTATCATTATACATCGATACATTATTTCTAACAGTGTTACTGAAAGAGGAAGTATCGTCGGCATCGGTGTGTGCTTGGACAACGTCCGCTAACATGTCAGCCTTTTGGCTAGACACGACCCTAACCCTACCGTACATACGATCGTTCACCTGGATTTCGCTGAGGTATCGTACCCATTGAACTGACTCGTATTCCGCAATCGCGCCTTGGATAATTCTATCGGCGTTGCGAATTTCCGCCCTGAGAGTTCAATACCTTTCAGGGTTTCCTGTACGATGTAATCTTCTCCGTAGAACTTCCTTCTGCCTGATTAGGTCTAGTATATCTGACGAAAGTCTACGGGGTCCTCTATTCCCAGAATAAATTCTAGGAATACTGGACTCCATGGCGTTTCGGAAAACCTCGCTTGTGGCATCGATGCAGGCATCGATTTCCGAATGAATAACATTCCGATCTATAGTAAGTTGGCAGTTGGGAAGCTCTTCAAAGAAAGTCCGGCTTTGTTTACGTTCTGGTTCGTCCGCGTAAACCGTCATTTTCAGGGCCCTATGGTCGGAATAACAATCTAAAGTTGTAATTCCTCGCCCACCATTATCGTCTATATGCATACCAGATGAAGCCAAGCAGATGTCAATGTAGGTTTGTGAATCTATAGTGACTCTGGTTGGTCCATCTGTGGGTATAACATTTAGATCAGGACAGCTAGTTAAAAAATCTAAAAATATTTTCCCTCTAGTACAAGTTGAACCATTCCACCAGCTGGTATGTTTAGCACTAAGGTCCGCCCCCATTATAACCTCCCCAGATCTAGCTAAGTCCCTAAGAGGTTCTAAGCTATTAATGTCAAATCTTTCAGTTGGCCTGCAGTACATAGGTACTGCGTACAGTGGTGACCCGTCGGCCCTAAAGATCCTAATACAAGTACACTCGATGGGTCCCAAATCAAGTGGTACTTTTTCACTTTTTATGTTTTCCCTTACTTATATAGCGGTACCCCTAAGTTCTGGCCTATATTTAGGGGACTAACATACCCGCCTATCTCAAATCTGTGGTTTTGAGATAGTTTATGTTCAGCCAACATCATGACCTCCGGCCGATGCTCATCGAGGAATACCCGGAGGTAGTGCCTCCTGTGCCTCGATATTACGGAGTTGATGTTGGCAAATATAAATGTAGTTGACCTAACCATTTATACCTAACATACCTACTAGCGAGACCATGGCTTTCACCTGGCTCACTTTGTCCTTACTCTTGAGTTCCTCAGAAAATTGACGTACCTGCATGACCAAGGTCAGGAAATCTTTTCCAACGATTTCATTGCAGAGTTCATCAAAAATGCGCGAGCAGTTCGACCCCCATTGAGGCATCATCGTGTAGTGTGGGTGAGCTCTCCATGATCTCACCGGCCTTCACTGAGAATTTCTTCTCATACGCTGCAATAATGCGCTTGCAGCTGGAGACGCGCTGAAACTCAGTATTGAGTTGTCTGGCAGCCTCTTCTTGGCGCTCCTTGACGACAGCCAACTCTGCCGACAAGGTTTTGTTATCCTGGCTGGCGGATTTTTGCCTTCAGCTTCAACGATTCACAGGGGCGAGTCGCCCTCTTGCGAACCACGTTTTTTTCTTTCGCTTCCGCTGCTTTTCAACAGCGGAGCCATCTGTGGTCGTGACGTCTGTTGTGTCCTCTTTACAGCGCAATCCTTTCAAAGATTGCCGCAGGAGATTCACTTAACACACTTCCCGACGGCAGGCACAAATTCAATTCGCCGACGGGATTTTACTGCTACTTGGAAAAATCTCTTGTTAGGTGATCTGCAAATGTCACCAAAGGGGACGCATCATCGTACATCGATTCTTCATTTCTAACAGTATTACTGAAAGAAGAAGTATCGTCGGCATCAGAGTGTACTTGGACGACGTCCGCTAACATGTCAGCCTTTTGGCTAGACACGACTGCCGAAACACCATCGTTGCCGATGAGTTCTGGGATTTTGGCATAGCGTCTACTACCCACTGCAGCCTTAACCCTGCCGTACATACGATCGTTCACCTGGATTTCGCTGAGGTATCGTACCCATTGAAATGACTCGTATTCCGCAATCGCGCCTTGGATAATCCTATCGGCGTTGCGAATTTTCGCCCTGAGAGTTGAATACCTTTCAGGGTTTCCTGTACGATGTAAACTTCTCCGTAGAATTTTCTTTTGCCTTATTAGGTCTAGTATTTCAGGCGAAAGTCTACGGAGTCCTCTATTCCCGGAATAAATTCTAGGAATGCTGGACTCCATGGCGTTTCGGAAAACCTCGCTCGTGGCATCGATGCAGACATCGATTTCCGAATGAGTAACATTCCGATCTATAGGAAGTTGGCAGTTGGGGAGCTCTTCTGCCAAAATCCTGTTGAATTGTCTTCTGTCCATTCTTCTATAATCGAAGAAAGTCCGTCTTGGTCTACATTCCTTTTCGTCCCCGTAAACTGTCATTTTCAGGGCTCTATGGTCAGAATTACAATCAACGGTTGTAATTCCTCGCCCATCATTATCATCTATATATATATATACCAAATGAAGCCAAGCAGATGTCAATAAAGGTTTGTGAACTTATAGCGACTCTGGTTGGTCCATCTGTGGGTATAACATTTAGATCAGGACAGCTAGTTAAGAAATCTAAAACGATGCGGACTTCCGCCCTGAGAGTTGAATACCTTTCAAGGTTTCCTGTACGATGTAAACTTCTCCGAAGAATTTTATTTTGCCTTCTTAGGTCTAGTATTTCAGGCGAAAGTCTACGGAGTCCTCTATTCCCGGAATAAATTCTAGGAATGCTGGACTCCATGGCGTTTCGGAAAACCTCGCTCGTGGCATCGATGCGGGCATCGATTTCCGAATGAGTAACATTCCGATCTATAGGAAGTTGGCAGTTGGGGAGCTCTTCTGCCAAAATCCTGTTGAATTGTCTTCTGTCCATTCTTCTATAATCGAAGAAAGTCCGTCTTGGTCTACATTCCTTTTCGTCCCCGTAAACTGTCATTTTCAGGGCTCTATGGTCAGAATTACAATCAACGGTTGTAATTCCTCGCCCATCATTATCATCTATATATATATATATACCAAATGAAGCCAAGCAGATGTCAATAAAGGTTTGTGAACTTATAGCGACTCTGGTTGGTCCATCTGTGGGTATAACATTTAGATCAGGACAGCTAGTTAAGAAATCTAAAACTATCCTCCATCTGTAACATGTTAAAACATTACCCCATCTAGTATGTCTAGCATTAAACCCGCTGACTACGTGTCGTAAGGACTGTTGTTGGCCCAAAGCAACATTGGTTTTGGGTTGTTGGCCCAAAGGTGTATTGGCTTTGGGTTGTTGGCCCAAAGTCAGGTTGGCAGCAGTATTCTGCGCCGATGTAACAGTGGCAAACGATTCATTAGGTTGTATCTTGCCACTGTTGACGGGGAAACCCCTTGACGCGGATTTAGCTGCTTTAATCGCCTGTTCTTCAGCTGCTTTAGCCAAAAGCTTTAGTCGGGTTGGGCAATCGAGCGCATTTGCGGCGTGTCCAACACGGTTACAATTTATGCATTTGAACACGTAGTTCGGTTGCATTGTAACCTTACCAGTGACTGGATCAGTCACAGGCACCATGGTTGATTTATTCACGCCCTTGGTAATTTTGCAATTCCCTGGGCCATGACCTTCTGCGCATTTGACGCATCAATATGACATGCCACAATTAGCCGACACATGAAAGTGTTGTTGGCAATTGTGACATTGTGTCAGGCCTTTTTTCTTGTCCTTCCTTATATGGACATCGCTCGTGAAGAGGCGGCGTATTTTATAAATACGTTGAATGTCTGATACCTTGCCCAGGTGAATCAGGAATTCTGCCGCCCCTAACTTTGTGACACGTTTTATGGCAATGTTAAGGTTCAGGGCCTTTAGCCCTGCCTCGACTTGTGTGGTGTCGTATGAGTCCGACAGGCCCTCCAAAACTACGGAGTACGGGGTTTGGCCTTTGGGAGCGTGGGTATAGAAATGAATACCCTCCTTAACAAAATAGTCCTTTACCTTTTCGTGGTCTTCCAACGAAATAAGGTGAAAGGTGCTAACTTTCCTATTAATTAACTTAATAGTAAACCTATCGTGTCCGAGCAATCCAATTAAATTGTCCGTCACCCCCTTAACATTAATGTCGAAAGTCGCAATAGGTGGTATCCACTTACCCGCTTTGCCTGGAGTAGCATCCTTGATGGGTTTGGCTGCTGCTGCTGCTGATGTTGTTGCTTTTTGCTCATCTTTGGTGCTGTTGACGATTTGCACCTTCTTCACTTTACGTCTGTCTGCTTTGGTCGGCTTTTCAGCGACCTCGACATCCTTCTTCCCAGGCAGGATGGGCTTCTTGACTGCCTGTAGTGGATTCCGGCTTGCTTCCACCTGTAACTGCGCCTGTTGGTAGGTTTGGATTCCGCTGAAGGTAAGTAAGAAGAGAGAGTTCAGTAAGCTGCGTCAACGAAACCCCAAAATGTGGAGTGGACTGTATTTAGGGTTTAGCTTGATGAAATTATTCCTCATAGCCAATGAGGAATAATTGGAGGAAAAGAGAAGAGAACAAATATAACCAATTAGAAATTTTCTTAAACGTTACAAAACGTATCAAATAATGGTTTAATGCGTACCCATGCGAGTCAGGGAAAAAAGTGAGTTAAGCATAAAAAAGACTGCACTGAGTAACAACGATAATGATATGCTACTTTCGTTAAGATAAATCAATGGCTACTTAACGAGAGTATTCAGTAGGTCAATACAATTCATTTTACACTTATTCTAATAATTCACAATAGATTTATAATAGTTAAATTATAATAATCAAAATTCATGTTAATTCAAACAAATATACATATTCATATTAAGGATTTTTATTTTTTTATGAATTGGCAAATTCAACGAATTTGTCCATGGCCCCGGCATTGCACCTGTGCAACAGATGCGGAAACGCATAAAACTGACGCCAAGGATTTAATGGCCTGCGACAGCACCCTTTGATCAGGCAAAATTACGTTGCGGGCAGCTGCATGTGAGGGTGGTGTGTGGTGATCGTGGCGGGCATTGAAACGCCTCGGCAGTTGCTTATCTTTATTTTGATGTCATGGTTGTTGTTGTGATGCTCGTGATCGTTGAAATGATGTTCGATGACGGTTCCGATTGCTGTGTTGTGAAGCTGGTTGTTGAGGTGATGTCCAAACTGGGTAGTACCAGGCGACCGTGCACATTCGGGCGAAAGTTCCCTTGCGATTCGGGGTGGAACATGGTGTGGTACTGATAACCGCACTTCCGGCAGACATCTTTCGAATGACAATCCTTCACGGTATGGCTCTTGGCTAAGCAGTTCAAGCGGTATTTGTGTTTTCGAATGATGTTGCGCCTCGCAGGTACCCTCATCATGATGAACTTCGGGCAGAATCGTAGGTAATGACGCTGCTTGCATACAACACACACGAAAACCTCACGGATGTTATATGACCTGAAATGGGACAGATATTAGTACGGCCCATTTCAACGTATGGAAATAACGTAAATGAGATGAGTTATAAAAATGAGATGAAATATGGTTACCAAATGATTAGAATGTAGTTTGAGCTGTATCGAATTGATATTTTGAAATTGGCCGGTTAGTCGGATGCATCATCGTCCAACAATGGAAGGTAACAAAGTTTGACAATTGGGCGAGTTATGATGCCAGTTAGTTTCAACCACCTATTGATATAGATATTAGATAAGCTTTGAGATAAAGATTCTGGTAGTGCCATAATAGGAGATCCACGGAGAAAATGTCCAGGTGTTGACGCAGTGAAATCGGAAGGATCCTCTGAGACAGCAGATATAGGCCGCGAATTTGGAACACCTTCTATTCTTGCTAGTACGGTTGCTAATTGTTCAAAGGTGAACTTATGAGCTCCAGCAATGCGCTTAAATGGTGTTTGAAGCTTTTTGCAGCCGATTCCCATAACCCGCCCATATGAGGGGCGTGAGGTGGAATAAACTTCCATTCGAAGCCATGAACCGCATACTTTTCAGAAACGTCTTTAGCAGAGGATTTTAAAAAGCTGCAAAGCTCTTTTGCCAAATGTCGACTAGCACCAAGAAAGTTTTTCCCATTATCCGATACTATCCGAGAGGGTAGTCCTCGCATCCCAACGAAAAGAGCATGTGCGGCCTCAAATGCAACTGATGACAATTCTGAGCAAGGTTCTAAATGGATGGCTTTTGTGGTAAAACACACGAACAAGCATACGTAGCCTTTGAGTATGGAAGACTGACGTAAAATTGAACATTCAAATGGTCCAGCGAAATCTATGCCTGTGATGTGAAATGGGGGAGTCAAACTACACCGTTCAGGTGGCAGAGGGGCCACAATTTGTGAACAAGATTTTTGTTGGAAAATGAGACAGATTTTGCATTTCTGTATAATACCTTTGACCTTTGTTTTGAGGCGAGATATGTAAAATTCAGTTTGAACCATTCTACACATTAAATACCAATCAGCGTGAGCCAGACATTTGTGTAAATGATTTAAATATAAGCGACAATATCTCGATTTATTGGGAACAATTATTGAAAACCGCTCGTTATACGGCAAAGATGAATTAGCTAATCTACCATTAACTCGCATTACTCCTTTTGGATTCAAAAACGGATTGAGCGACTCGATGTTGTTTTCCAAACATTTATATTTATCACCATGAAACATTTTTTGATAGTAAATAAGGATTCCATATTTAGCAAAGGAGTATTCTGAGTGTGTTAAGTTTTCTTCGGGTGCTTCAGGGGAATTGCACAGTCTGCTTATGCAATTTTGGTAAAAACGACCAACAAAAGCGATAACTTCTAACGCACATTTGTACGTAGAAATTGACTTCAAAAAATCTGAATCTTGGTTCTCTACTTCGCTTTTCTTTTCTACAGCAACCATGCACTGTATGCTCGTTTGTTTGCCTACATTATGCGAGGTTACAAAATCCTTTTCGGCTCCAAGCGTTTTAGTAGAATTATTTTCCTGCAAGCTAAGAAATTCTGAATCATAAAGGTCTTCCGTTGAGATTGTTGAGAGGATTTTTTTTTGTCGTTCGCTGTGAATTTTTTGAGAGGAAATCCAGCACTATTGAGAACTGATATAAGATCTAACTGATTTTTCCTAGCTTCTGTTATAGTAGAACCTCCAGATAATACATCGTCAACATATATTTCTCGCTGAATTATTTTAGAGACATGGGGAAATTCATTTTTTCGAATCTTCTGTACGTATAGCGAGAAATGGTGCGCAATTTACACCAAATGTGACTGTCTTTAAATTATAATCTTTTATAAGTTCGTCTGACCTAGATCGGAAGACAATTCTTTGATAAGCTCTATCGTGGGGATGCATACGAAGTTGCCTATACATTTTTTGAATGTCACCGCTGAAGACATAGGGATAATTTCGCCAATTAAGAATTACAGACGATAAGTCGGTTTGGAGCGTGGGGCACATCATTAAGAGAAAAACCTGACTTGGATTTTCGAGACACGTTAAAAACTACTCGTACTTTTGTGCTTTTATGTTCTGGACGCACTACTGCATGGTGTGGGAGATAAAAAGATAAGTAATTGCCTTCAATACACAATTCATGAGCCGAGATTTCTTCCATATGGTCCAACGACAAGTATTCATTAAGAACTGCGTTGTATTCCCTCGCTAAATCAGTATTGCTTGACATGTTTTTTTCCATCCGAATGTATTGGGCTAAGGCTATAAACCTTGACGAGCCAAGAGACCATGTGCGTGAGAATTATTTTTTAAAGGGTAATCGGACCATATAACGACCATCAGAAGTGCGAGTTGTTGTTTTCTTGTAAAATTCTTCACAAAATTTATCTAAGACTGAGACGGGTGCAGTTCGAGGAACTTCTTCTTGTTCCCAAAACTTCCTTCGTAAATCGCTTATTAAAATGTTTTCAGTTTTCACAATACAAGATGTGAAGGAGTGAACTTGCTCAACTTGCATTGGGCCACTAGGTACCCAGCCGAAAATTGTATTATAAGCGGTTGCATTGCCACATATATTCTTTTTAATACCTTCTAGGATGGTATTATCATTGCCCAAAATAAGATCGATTTGCGACGACTTATTAAAGGACGGATGGGCTAAATCAATATCTTGTAAATCTTGAGGGTTAGAGACTTCAAAAGTGGCAGAAGGAAGAGATTTTGTGACTTTAGGCAATACGATAGCCGTAATTGCAAATCGCATATTGTGTTTCTTATCGACAATAATTAACTCACATTCTTTCTCTGATGTCTGTTTCTGGCCTCCAACGCGAGTAATTTCGTAATAACATTGAGAGGTGGGGGATTGTAGAAGGTTCCGAATTCTTTTTGAAATGAAAGTTCTTTGTGATCCTGGATCAATTAAAGTCCTTAAAGTGAATAATTCACCCATGTGTTCGATGTGAACTAGAGCTGTTCGCAGCAGAATTGTGTTACTATCTGCACAAAAATTGGCTTGAACTTGAGACGAGCGTGTAAATTTTGAAGTCGAGGGACTATCCAGTGTAAGAAATTGATTTGGCTTAGAAGACTTTTTGCTTGAGTCATTATGCATCATGTCCTTAGAGAAATTTTCTGAAACAGACTTATTTATGTGGAGAAGTGTGTGATGATCTTTGTGGCAAATGAAACCCGTATTATTACTTTTGCAGTGTAGCTTCACATGACCAGCGGATAAATAATTAAGACATATGTTGTTTTTAACAACGAAATCTATCCGTTCGTGAGTCGACAATTTGCGAAATTCTTGGCATGACCTAATCTGATGATTGCTTTTGCAATAGGAACATTTTATATCAATCCTTTCTTGTGGAGAATTTTGTTGTTTTTTTTGAAACACCCTGAAAACCGTATTCGGAATGCTTGATATACGTTCTACTACTTCGAACATATCTATGAGAAAATCGTCTAGTTGGGCCCAGGTCGGCAACTCACGATGAGACTTGAGCGATTGCTCTCAAAGAGATAGAGTTTCATCAGACAATTTCGTAGAGACCAAATATATTAGGATAGGATCCCAACTTTTTATGTCAACTTTGAGAATTTTAATGAACAGATACAATCACTAACCGTAGAATGAACTTTTTGAATAGATTCGCTGTTTTCTACTGTAGCCACAGCAATATTGAACAAAATTTTGAGCTGATTATCTACCAGTACCCTCTTATTTTCATATCTAGATTTCAGCGCATCCCATGCCAATTGAAAATGGTCATCGCAGAGAGTATATCGCTTTACTATGGCACCCGCAGGTCCTCTAGTTTTATTTCGTAAGTAATAAAGTTTTTGAGCCTGGGATAATTTAGGGTGATTAATATATACTGCTGTGATCATGTCACGGAATAATGGCCATTCCTCATAACTCCCTAAAAATACCTCTGTGTCACATGGAGGAAACTTTATACAAATATTGGAAGTATCAAGAGACGATTGAGGTAAACTAGCTGGAAGAACGCTTGGCCTAGCATTTTGCTCTTGAGTACTTGATATTCTTAAAATGTCCTTAATCTGCGACCTGGCTGTGTAATATGCTTCAGAGCTAGCATTAAAGTCGATTTTAGCATTTTCTTTAAAATCTTTGACATTGGCGGATTTTGGAGACAACATAATATTCTTATACGCTTTTTGCAAATTTACCCATCTTTGTTCTAGATAACTTAACTTGACTTGTAAAACTGAATCAGTCTGATCCGTAATGTCGCTTTGATCAAACTGTTCACAAAAGTTTACTAAATGATCACATTCAAGCAAAAAAATATCATGTTCTGGGGATGTTTGCATTGTACTCTTGGCAGAAGTAGAGGCTTTGGGTATATTAGTGGAAACAGTTTTCGACGAAGTCGAAGTTTTCAATGGATCGGCAGCAACGTTTTCAGAGACAGACATTTTAACTTCTAAACTAAAATTTTAACCTTTCAACAATAATCTTCAATAGTCGCCTATGTTCACTTGAGAGAAGTGATATATTGAAATGCACTTCCTTTGATCCTTGAATATATTAAAGTGAAATGAGTATTCTAGTTACAAAATAAATCGAGGAACTTATCTTTCCACCAAATTCTTTGACTATTTTCTAAGTTTCAAACAATATCCCAATATTTTCTTAAAATTTTAGATGGTAACTATGAAACCAATTGCAGGAGAAGTTTGTAGTTTTATCGGGTGACTACCAAACCGTAAATGAAAAGCCCAAATTCGGTCAGAAACTCCAGAGACTAAAAAATTGGTGAAAAAATATGCACTTGAATGTGAAATTTACGCTTGAGATTGAGTAAAAATTTCGAACAATCTTCTAAAATTTCATAAAATCTTTTGTGATGAACACCGCTTCTTAAGAACGACCCATAAAAATTGTATCATAAAAAATTTCCAAAAAACCAAACAATGTCCAATCTATTGAATAAATATCATTTACACAATTAATATTTTCCAAAAACTCTCCAAATTCAAAAATTTTCCACAAATTTCGGTTTTTATGATTTTTTTTAATTCTCTTATTTCGTTTTCTTTATTTATTTATTTTTTCCCAATCAATTTTACTTTTCAATTTTAGCGTTTTAATATTTTTAACTGGAGAAATTGTTTAATTGCATTTAAATTCCAAAAAAAATCTTGTATTTCAAATATTTTGTTGTAATTGACTAACATTTTTTCTTGACTATACACTCCTCCAACAATGAACTAATATTTTTGCTTGGGTGTATAGTAAGCGGTACCATATTATGTGTTGATGTTGTAATTATTTCGTTTCTTCTTTCTGTCGTATTCTCCCCACTGGCTAAGCGTGGTTTGAATTGAATACGCTGAGTGTGTCTATATACGTTTATTGGGATAAGAGATGAGAGTGGTGCTTGTTAAAACGGTGATATTGTTGGTAGAAAATATTTCTGTTGTGTTTTTAATATTTTCGATGAATAAATGATGACAGTGCCACTATGTTAAATATATTTGTTTTATGTTTTGAGATGTATAAATATGTATGTAAAAATATGTATTATTACTTTATATGACTGTACATGACTGCAGTTAATGCAGTATTGTTGTTTTTGTAACAAAAAACCAAAATTTGTGCTGTGCGTTATTTATTGTATATGTGTATTTCGTTAATATATATGTTTGTTACGGTGTTATAATTCTGATGTTATTGACTGTTTATGTTGCAATTTTTCCCGAAATCTTTTTTCAAACGGAATCTATTTACCATTCCTATTTTATGCAAAACATATTTTTCACACTACTCAAATAAATAACATAATTTTTCTTGAGCGTTTCTATTTGTACTTTTAATATTTCACCATTTGGTATAAATAGACAGCACAGAGATTGAATTTTTTTTTTGTTTTTTTTTTTTTACTTTTCGGTCTCTTTTGGAAATTATTGTTCCTTTTTTGGACTTTGGTCTTTTTTGGAGGAGAGTTTAATAAGTTTTGTTAGCGTAGTTATTTTTTCTACCACTACACCAATTCAAAAATTTACTAATGGGCACAGTTTGCTTTTGTAAATGTTGTTCGTTTAAATGCAATTTTTGAAATTCTTGTTGGAATATTTTTTTTTGAGCACGCACTCTGTTTCTCTTTGATATTCACTTTAATTGTATCTTAATATGCACTATGTAAAATTGAAAATGCGCTTGCCGAATCGCTGGCAAATTAGTAGAGAATTTGAAGTTACCTTATATTATTTTGCTGATGTTGTTAAAAAAAAAAAAAAACGGCAGAGAAAGGACCATGTAAAAAACGATAGCTCTTTGTTGGTAGGTTTGGATTCCGCTGAAGGTAAGTATTTAGGGTTTAGCTTGATGAAATTATTCCTCATCGCCAATGAGGAATAATTGGAGGAAAAGAGAAGAGAACAAATAAAATCAATTAGAAATTTTCTTAAACGTTACAAAACGTATCAGATAATGGTTTATTGAGGAGAGATGCTTACCGATGCGAGTCAGGAAAAAAGTGAGTTAAGACTGCACTGAGTAACAACGATAATGATATTCTACTTTCGTTAAGATAAATCAATGGCTACTTAACGAGAGTATTCAGTAGGTCAATACAATTCATTTTACACTTATTCTAATAATTCACAATAGATTTATAATAGTTAAATTATAATAATCAAAATTCATGTTAATTCAAACAAATATACATATTCATATTAAGGACATATATTTTTTTGTGAATTGGCAAATTTGTCCATCTAGTTTGAAACACTCCAAGTTATTTCCACTCCACATCGGTTCTCGTCCGATCACGGAAACTAAGCAGCGTCGGGAGCGGTTAGTACTTATATGGGGGACCGCTTGGGAACACCGAGTGTTGTTGGCATTCCCCAACTTTTATATATATTTTTTTTCGTAAGAAAAAATTAAATAGCTTTTATTTTATTTTTTTAATTCAAAACAAAAACATTAACGTTACTTTGAAAAGCTAATGAATATAATGTATTGATTTTCAGCTAAACATATTTTTGAACGTTGTAAAATATCTTTTCTTTTATGATTTAAAAATAATAAAATAAGAGTTATTTTCTCTATTTTGAAAAATAAAGTATAAAACATACTTATTTGCAACCAATAGTTGCTTGTTGTTTGTTGTTTTAAAAATCATTTTAAGGTTCATCTTTGAAATATTTTTATTTCATACTTGAAAGAAAACTGTTTATTTCCCTTAATCGAAACAAGCATACAATCTCTTATTCCTTCGTGTGTATGTTCAACACTCGTTTTTCGTTTTTGCCTTAAGGCCAAATTTATTGATAACATTTCTTAAAAATTAAACAGAATGGCTTATTGTAAACTAATTATGTAATGAAAAATATGACAAACGCCATCTACTAAAATATCTTAACTTAAAATTTAACTGTGGATTGACCAGCAGCAATCTTCTAAAAATAAGTTCAAAGAATATGCAATCAAATAAAAAGCCCCAAAAATAATTCAATTAAAAAACGGGCTAAAAATTATTAAATAAACTTAAAATTAAAACTTCACTACCTAAAAATATATGCAGATTTATTTATTGACTTGTTTTATATACAGTGTCAGAAACGATCATTTTGTTGTATCTTCTATGATAAAAAAGAAGTTTATTGTCATTATTATACAAGAGACCCTCTTCATTTAATTTGGGCAACACAGCCGGAGGCAAGTGTCAGTGAGCTTGGATGTCATTGGAGTTAAGATGACATTCGAGGGACTCTTGAACCAGTGTGTTTTCCATATGGTTAGACGTCTCGATAAAGTTTAAGGCCCCCCTCATGAGAAACCGATCAATCCTATCTATGTTACCCTACAAGACGGATATTTAATCGTTCCATCCTTTCTAATGGTTAGTCTCAAACCTAGGCAGTAATTAAGTATGGACCTCTCCCAACATCTAAGCCGCTTCATTTGGGCGGACGAGATTGTGCACCATACTGGTCTTATTATCTGTTTATATAATAGTAATTTAACTCTATTAGATAAACCTCCACTATGCTTTAGAATGCTTTGATATCCAAAGTAAATTTCCCAATGCCTAATGAATTCAAGTTTTTGGCAGAAAATGACTCCAAGGTACCTCATTTTGTCCTTGACCTTTATTAACTCACCACCAATTTTCAGTACCGGTGTATAAGATCTGAAATTTGGGTACACAACTTTTGACTTGCCTTTAAAGACAATGGCTGCGCACTTGTCGACATTAAATTTAAGTCCCCACAAAGTAAAAAACTCCTGAATTTCATCAAGATAGGCATTTATGCGAGGACCCAAGGTATCAGCTCTTGGACCCAAGGTATCAGCTCTTACTAAGATGACATCGTCATCATAGGAAAGTGGCAAACCACCTCGGAGAGGCTCAGGCAGATCACTAACAAATCTATTGTACAACATGAGGCCTAAAAGAGAGCATTGAGAAACCCCAGCTCTTACAGGTCTTCGGCTTGAGAGCTGATCACCAACCTTAACTTTGAAGTGTCTGTCCGCGAGGAAGCTTGCCACTAATCTGCAGGTCTGAGCGTCGAACCCAAACTGTTTCATCTTATACAGTAGACCATTATGCCATACTGTATCGAAAGCTTTGGAGATGTCTAAACTTACCGCGATAGTACCGTATCTTTTTTTGGCAAAACCCTTAATTACAAAAGAGGAGAAAACAGTCAAGGCGTGGGTAGTTGAATGTGCCCAACGAAACCCAAATTGATTGTCCTTCAAAATTCTTTTGTCCACTACAATTTCTCCAATTCTTTTAAGTATGAATAATTCATATAGTTTTTCGAAGGCGGAGTGTATAGAAATTGGACGGTAGCTGCCACAGACCCCAGGAGGAGAATCTCTTTTTAGAATCGGTACCAGCATGGCCTCCTCCCATGCCTTGGGGAAATAACCCAGATTCAGGCAATGATGCCTTCTTCAGCGCAATGTCGGGGATTTTATCTATCCCACTGGATTTCTTACCCCTCCTGCAAGCAATCGCATTGCCGATATTTTCAGGGCGAAAAAAGCCAGAATCTGCCCATTTATTGACATCATCAATCGAGGAGCCGTCTGCAGTAAACGAGTGGCTGAAAAATACAATAGGTGTCCGGTCATTCATCTCTTGAGCAGCTCGATTAACTGAGCTGTGGAATGAATGGTCCCTCGTGTCATCCAAATGTCTAGGTACTACCTGAACTTGATCGGCTAAAGCTTCTGCCTTGAGGTCATCACTGACAATTCGAGCACCAGCAGAGTCAACTAGCTCAGCAACAGGCTCTTTGACAGCTAGTCCTGCTGCAGCGTTGACTTGCCCAAACGTTCTACTGTTAACAGTAATTCCCTCAAGAAGATGCAGTTCTTGTTCAAAGATACGAATAGAATCTTCAATAATATGATCTAAATTTCTTATATCAGCCCGTATAACCTCAAATCTATTAGGATCCATACATCTTCCTAGGGTCATAGAGTCATACATCTTCCTAGAGCCTACGTCTTTCTCTAATGAAGATCATAATTCTGGCGGGAAGGTCTCCTATAGATTTGTTTGAGAGGTTTACTCTTTGGAACAGAAGCATCAAGGGCACTTCTGTAGACAGTTTCCAGATTATCAATAGTGGCATCAATATCGCTGACAGAGACATTCCTATCCATTGGTAGCGTACTACCAGATAGCCCTTGGCTCAAATTTCGCCTGAATAAAGGTATATCCATACGATTATATAAATATACCGTTTTATTCTCTTTATGTACGAAACTATTGCTACACAAGGAAATCTCAATAGCCATATGGTCTGACTCAAAATCGAGCGCGAATGCATGTCCACTGCCAACAGGCATAGATAGACCAGGGGTTCGTAAGAATATGTCGATATAAGAGCCACCATTTGTACCATCTCTATTGGGTCTGGTCGGGATATCAGCAGTGAAAATGCCAAAATTTGGACAATCAATTAGATAACTGGCCAAAGTTCTGCCTCGGGCATTAATTTCAGAACCGCGCCATGAAGTATTCTTGGCATTTAGGTCCCCTCCAATTAGGACTTCACATTGTGAATGTAGATCAAATAGTGGCTGCAGGTCAGAGATCTGGCAAATAGACTGTGGCCGAGAATAAAGTGAGGCAAATAATATAGTTGAACCATCATTACGCCAAATCTTGACTACACAGGACTCAACACTACCAGTAGGAATATGAATGCGATCACATCGATAATTATCTTTAACTAACACTGAGGTCCCACCACCACCTCCACCATTATGTGCCCGATTAAGTTTATGTTCTGCCAAAAGTACAATATCTGGTTTTCTTTCGTTTATGAAGTTCTTTAAATAATGTATCTTTTTGAGTGAGATCAGGGAGTTAATATTTAGAAAAAAGTCAACATCTCCAGCATTAACTAAGAGCCAGGCGGACATGGCAGCATCAACTCCAGCTTTAGCCTTAATTTGGCTGAAAACAGGACCAAAATTTTTAGCCTTTTCGCATTTCTTGCTAAAATGGGAACCAAAGAACTGAATAATTTTGTTTATGTTTTGTTTAGGGGGATTTATCAAAGTTGGTTGTGTAGCCATACTACCTACCGGCCTTTTAGAATTGTTTAAAACGGAAGCAAAGGAAACATTCTCTCGAATAGTTGCAATTCTTTGCGATCAGGCTTCAGCTTTTGCTTGGTTTTCAGCCTTAGATCTGGCTTTCCTAGCCAGAAAGGTTAAGCGGCGTGGACAATCTCGCGAGGAAGCGGGATGACCTTCTTGTCCACAGTTAGCACACTTGCAAGGAATATCTGGCTTTTTAACTATATTTCAGGGTCTATAAAATCAATGAAAATTTCCTTGTCCTTGGAGGGAATTGTACACTCACTCGAACGATGGTTTTCACAGCATTTCAAATATACGGGTGGTAAAGTGCAATTACTGGAACCATGACCTGGCTTCTGACAATTGAAGCACATGACGCACTTCTCTTCTTTATCTTTGGAAATTTTAATGTTGCAATCAAAGATGCAACGAAGACCATACAATCCTTGGATGACAGACAGACAGTCTTGAGACACGAAGTAGCCATTTATTTTCGGTTATTTTAACTAAACCTGCAACCTGCACTGGGAATGGAACTTTAGTTTCCAAAAAATTAATTACTTCTTCTTGGGCGTATGAGTATGAAACTTATACCCGCGTTCCATTAAGATTTGCTTAACTTTCTCATGAACCGGGAGGCCCTTAACCTTAACGGATAAAAGAGACGGTCATACAAAAGTTATGGAAAACTCACCTGTTTTAAAATTCTGAGGTTTACAGGATTACAGAAATCTCCTTAACATTAGCATCATAAATGCCTTAGCACCGGAAGAATTCATTTTACCAGCAGCTGTATTCACAGCAGGTTTCTTGAATGACATCTTATCAGCAGTGGCAGCAATTTTCACGACACTCTTCTTGTCTGCAGAATGTTCCACTGCAGTTAGCTTTGGTTTTGTTCAACTCTCAAAAGACGTTGTCCTAATACAGCATTCACTGTTAGGCATGTGAAGCAAAATAAAGTATGCTTCTTTGCCAACGACCATACCACGCTGAGTACATCGGTTCTCGTCCGATCACCGAAATTAAGCAGCGTCGGGTGCGGTTAGTACTTAGATGGAGGACCGCTTGGGAACACCGCGTGTTGTTGGCATTGTCCAACTTTTTTATATTTTTTTTTAATTTAAAAAATATTTTTTCTAATTTAATTTTTTTTTTTTGTATTTAAAAAAATATTTTTTATTTTTTCGTAAAAAAATCTTTTTTGAACGTTGTAAAATATCTTTTCTTTTAAGATTTAAAAATAATAATATAAGATTTATTTTTTTCATTTGGAAAAATAAAGCATAAAATATACTTATTTGTATCAAATATTTGCTTTAAAGTTGTTTTAAAAATCAGTTTAAGGTTTATCTTTGAAATATTTTTATTTCATACTTGTAAAAAAATTGTTTATTTCACTTAATCGAAATAAGCATACAATCCCTTATCCGTTCGTGTGTATGTTTAACACTCAAGATTCATTTCTTTTACAAAGTTTTCCTTAACTCTAATTACATAAAAATACGTTTTTCCTTACAGTGTAATACTTTTTCAAGGAATATTTCATTTAATTATATTAAATAATCAGGTAGGCCAGCCCCATTTCCAATTTTTGATTTATTTTGACTTTGTCATTTATTGTTTATAAAGATAACAAGAAAAATGGTAGAAAAACTTGTTTTGCATTTCAATCTTATATACTAAAAATAAAAAACTATGCTGCTTAATACTACTAATTACATATGTACAATATTTGATTTTCCTTATTCAAATTGTTCAGTGCTATACGCATTTTTTTCTATATTAAGTTTACAATTAAGTTTACAAATAATATTTTCCTGCTTCATTGAATATTAGGTTTTTGTTATTTAAATGAATTAAACACATGTGTAATAAATGTCCATCATTTTCCAGATATCTATTAAATATTTCCTCATTTATTACTCCATTTTTTATAATAGCATTTTCATGTGTTTGGCACCTATCTATCATTTTAAGTGCAGATTCCATCATGAATTTGTCTATTAGTTTTGTTTACTGGCTTTATATAATTCCCTTCTAGAGGGTGCCCTGAAACTGCCATCTTCTAATTTTTTTGTTTTCATATTAAGGCTATTTGCCAACATTCTTCTTTCAAAGATCCTGATTTTCTCAATTTTGGTTGACGATATGTCAAACCAAATAGGAAAAACATAAGTTTATATTGGTCGAATTAGTTGCTTGTATATCCACATTTTGATATGGCAACTTAAACCTCGTTTTTTATTTAATATGCATGCGTTTATGTAGACCTGTGCCTTTGCCTTTCTTAGGATATATTCTATATGATTTCTAAATGAATATTTTTCATCTAGGATAACTCCTAAATATTTTTTATTCATTAACCATTTCAATTGTTATATTATTGATTTTCCCCACTGGTTTAAATTTCTGGCCATTTTTATATAGTCTGTATTTTTGGCCTTTTATTATTATTGTTTTGCATTTATTTATATTAAGTCGTAGTTTCCATATCCGAAAATAGTCTTGAAATACTCCCAGGTAGTCATTTATTTTCTTTTGTGCTATTTTTGCTCTAGGATGTGTGGCTGCTATGAGGATGTCATCTGCAAATGTTATTATCAGCTGTCCATTTTCAGGTTGTGGGATGTCAGCTAGGTAAAGGTTATACAATACCCTGTGGAACTCCTGTTTTAATGTCATATTTAATGGATCTACTTTCCTCTGTTTCTATTGAAAATGTTCTTTTATGTAGATAATTTGTAATTATTTGTATAATTTGATCCGTATGTTTCCTCCATTGTTTTATTATACCTGCTTGCCATATGCTATCAAACGCCTTTTCAAAATCTAAGCTTACCGCAATTGTAGCAGTCCTATTATTAAATCCTGCCGATACTTTATTGACAAGACCCATGAGGGCATGAGTTGTTGACAATCCCTTCCTAAATCCAAATTGAAAATTTTTTAATGTATTATTATCATCTATATGATTTTCTATCAATTTTAGTATAAATATTTCTAGGATTTTGCCTAAGTTAGATAAGAGCGATATTGGCCTATAATTTTTTGGCGAAGTTGGATCTTTTCCAGGTTTTAATTTCCATTTTTTGGGGAAGTACCCTATATTCATGCAATGATTAGTTATTATTGCAATACGAATACAAAGCCTACTATTTATTCTTTTAAGGATGAAATTAGGAATCCTGGCCTCTCCCCAGTTTTTTTATACCCTCCACCAAAAAAAGTATGGAGGGTATATTAAGTTCGTCATTCCGTTTGCAACTCATCGAAATAATCATTTTAGACCCAACAAAGTATATATATTCTTGATCAGCGTAAAATTCTAAGACGATTTAGCCCTGTCCGTCCGTCCGTCCGTCTGTTGTAATCACGCTACAGTCTAAACGAATTAAGATAGAAAGCTAAAATTTTGCACAGATCTCTCTTTTGTCTGCAGGCAGGTCAAGTTCGAAGATGGGGTATATTGGTCCACGATATCGTATAGCCCCCATATAACGGTACCCCCGATATTCGGTATTTTGATGATTTTAGCCACATTTTTCAACGGAATTGTCTGAAAATCCACACAAGTAATTCCTTGTGGGTACGTTATACCTTGGCAGAGAATTATCTATATAGGTCCACAATATCGTATAGCCTCCATATAACGGTACTCCCCGGTATTCGGCATTTTGATGATTTTAGCCACATTTTTCAACGGAATTGTCTGAAAATCCACACAAGAAGTTCCTTGTGGGTACTTTATACCTCGTCAGAGAATTATCTATATAGGTCCACGATATCGTATAGCCCCCATATAACGGTACCCCCGATATTTGGTATTTTAATGATTTTATCCACAATTTATAACGGAATTGTCTGAAATTCCACAAAAGGGGTCCCTTGTGGCCATTTTACCCCCTCAAAAAGAATTGTCTATATAGGTCCACGATATCGAATATCTCCCATATAACTGTACCCCCCGATATTCGGTATTTTGATGATTTTAGTCACATTTTTCAACGGAATTGTCTGAAAATCCACACAAGAAGTTCCTTGTGGGTACTTTATAGCTCGGCAGAGAATTATTTATATAGGTCCACGATATCGTACAGCCCCCATATAACGGTACCCCCGATATTTGGCATTTTGATGATTTTATCAACATTTTTTAATGCAATTGTCTTAAATTCCACAAAAGGAGTCCCTTGTGGGCACTTTACCCCCTCAAAAAGAATTGTCTATATAGGTCCACGATATCGTATATCCCCCATATAACTGTACCCCCCAATATTCGGTATTTTGATGATGTTAGCCACGCTTTTCAATGGAATTGTCTTAAAATCCACAGAAGTAGTTCCTTGTGAGTACTTCACCTCCTGAGAGAGAATTGTCTATACAGGTCCACGATATCGTACATCCCCCATATAACGGTATCCCCCGATATTCGGTATTTTTATGATTTTACCCACAATTTTTATCGGAATTGTCTGAATATCCACACAAGGATTTCCTTGTGGGTACTTTATACCTCGACAGAGAATTATCTATATAGGTCCACGATATCGTATAGCCCTTATATAACGGTACCCCCGATATTTGGTATTTTGATGTTTTTAGCCATATTTTTTAACGGAATGGTCACAAGGGGTTCTTTGTGAGCACTTTAGCCCCCGACAGAGTATTCTCTATATAGGTTAACGATAACGTATAGCCCCCATATAACGGTACCCCCGTTATTCGGTATTTTGATGATTTTAGCTATATATTCCAATGGTATTTTCTGAAAATCCACACAAGGGTTTCTTTGTGAGCACTTTACCCCTGAAAGGTATTTGTCTATATAGGTCCACAATATCGTATATCCCCCATATAACGGTACCCCCGATATTCGGGATTTTGATGATTTTAGCCACATTTCCCAATGGAATTATCTGAAAATCCACACAAGGAGTTCCTTGTGAGTACTTTACCCCCAGACATAGATTTGTCTATATAGGTCCACAATACGGTATATCCCCCATATATCGGCACCTTCCGATAGTAGGTGTTTTACAGATTTTAACAGAATTTTCAATGGATTTTATTTTTTTTTTTTTTTGAATATTTTCTAGGTCGAAATCCTGTCCTTCCGTCCGTCTGTTGTATTCACGCTACAGTCTAAAGGACTTAAGATAGGAAGCTAAAATTTTGCACAGATCTCTCTTCTGTCTGCAGGCAGGTCAAGTTCGAAGATGGGCTATATAGGTCCACGATATCGTATAGCCCCCATATAACGGTACTCCGATATTTGGTATTTTGATGATTTTATCCACATTTTTCAATGGAGTTGTCTGAAATTCCACAAAAGGAGTCCCTTGTAGACATTTTACTACCTCAAAAAGAATTGTCTATATAGGTCCGCGATATCGTATATCCCCCTTATAACTGTACCCACCTATATTCGGTATTTTGATGATGTTAGCTATGCTTTTCAATGGAATTGTCTTAAAATCCACACAAGTAGTTCCTTGTGAGTACTTTACCTCCTGAGAGAGAATTGTCTATACAGGTCCACGATATCGTATATCCCCCATATAACGGTACCCCCGATATTCGGTATTTTTATGATTTTACCCACAATTTTTATCGGAATTGTCTGAAAATTCACACAAAGATTTCCTTGTGCGTACTTCATACCTCGACAGAGAATTATCTATATAGTTCCACGATATCGTATAGCCCTTATATAACGGTACTTCCGATATTCGGTATTTTGATGTTTTTAGCCATATTTTTCAACGGAACGGTCACAAAGGGTTCTTTGTGAGCACGTTACACCCCGGCAGAGAATTTTCTATATAGGTTAACGATAACGTATAGCCCCACATAACGGTACCTCGCGATATTCGGTATTTTGATGATTTTAGCCACATTTTCCAATTGTATTGTGTGAAAATCCACACAAGGAGTTCCTTGTGAGTACTTTACACGCAGACATAGATTTGTCTTTATAGGTCCACAATATCGTATATCCCCCCATATCGGCACCTTCCTGTATTAGATATTTTAAAGATTTTAAAAGAACTTTTAGTGGATTTTATTTTTTTTTTTTTTGAAAATTTTCTAATTCGCTCCAAATGGTGGAGGGTATTCAAAGTTCGGCCCGGCCGAACTTACTGCTTTTTTACTTGTTCTGAATAATTTCTAATTCGTTCCAAATGGTGGAGGGTATTCAAAGTTCGGCTCGGCCGAACTTACTGCTTTTTTACTTGTTTATTATACCCTCCACCAAAAAAAGTATGGAGGGTATATTAAGTTCGTCATTCCGTTTGTAACTCATCGAAATAATCATTTTAGACCCAACAAAGTATATATATTCTTGATAAGCGTAAAATTCTAAGACGATTTAGCCCTGTCCGTCCGTCTGTTGTAATCACGCTACAGTCTAAACGAATTAAGATAGGAAGCTAAAATTTTGCACAGATCTCTCTCTTGTCTGCAGGCAGGTCAAGTTCGAAGATGGGGTATATCGGTCAACGATATCGTGTAGCCCCCATATAACGGTACCCCCGATATTGGGTATTTTGATGATGTTAGCCACATTTTTCTACGGAATTGTCTGAAATTCCACAAAAGGGGTCCCTTGTGGGCATTTTACCCCCTCGAAAAGAATTGTCTATAGAGGTCCACGATATCGTATATCCCCCATATAACTGTACCCCCCAATATTCGGTATTTTGATGATTTTAGCCACATTTTTCAAGGGAATTGTCAGAAAATCCACACAAGGAGTTCCTTGTGGGTACTTTTTACTTCGGCGGTTACTTTTTACTTTACGTTGTAAAATATCTTTTCTTTTATGGTTTAAATATAATAATATAAGATTTATTTTCTCTATTTTGAAAAATGAAGTATAAAACATACTTATTTGCATCTAATATTTGCTTTAAAGTTGCTTTAAAAATCGTTTTAAGGTTCATCTTTGAAATTTTTTATTTCATACTTGTAAGAAAACTGTTTATTTCCCTTAATCGAAACAAGCATACAATCCCTTATTCGTTCGTGTGTATGTTCAACACTCTGGCTTGATTTATTTCATCAAATCATCAAACAATATTGGAATACCTTATGGCTAACATTAGTTTCTTAGGTCTACTTAGCATAATACTTATTTGTCTAAGTTTATCTATTTAATACATAACTGCTACAGTAAAGCTACAGCTTAACTGTAGCCTATCTCTATACATGGTTCTCCTAAAAAAGATGAATTAAAAACTGGAGCCCTTAACAATTAAAACTATTGATAAATCTACTTAATTTCTAATACTAATTCTACTTATAACTACTTAATCTAATGACTATTCTACAATATACAATATTTACAGGGGACGCTATACCGGCTACTGCGATACCACATACACGGGGTTTTCTAACTCTAGTGTCCCAGATCTTCGATGGTAGAAGAGAAGTAAGTCTTCTCTGTAGGGAATACCCTCTTCGTTCATCGTAGACAGACTACTCGGTGGTCTATAGTTGGCCCGAGTTAGTCTGTGTATATCTGTATCATATACCAGACTTTCTCTTAATAACCTATTATCGACGGTTGCAGCTCTGTCTAGAGAATTTAGAGCGCTAGCCATAAGAAATTTATGTATACGGTAAACGCCAGGTTCCATCATCTGCCTGGGTTCTCCTCAATCCCAAACAGGACCTAAGATTACGCCTCTCCCACAGACGCAGCCTCTCCATTTGGTGGGAAGATATCCCAAACAAAATGGGAAAGGCGTTCGCAATAAGAGGCATTATTATCTGCTTGTAAATAAGCAGTTTAACCATAACAGTTAGCCCACCAGTAGCATTTATAGTACGCTGGTAGGCCCAATAAATATTTTTGACTTTCCCAAGTATAAAGTCAATATGCCTAACAAACTCAAAATTGCTATGCATTATAACCCCTAGATACTTAATCTGTTCTGAATTGCGAATTTCTTGCCCTCCAATTGTAAGATGTGTCTCATACTGCCTGGCGCTGAGGTATAAGTACTTTTTCTTGCCCTTGAACGTAATCGCTTCACATTTGTCTACGTTCAAGCGCATTTTCCAAGTATGGAAGTATTCGGAGAGTTGATCCAAATATGCATTTAAACGCTCGTTATAGTTCCCCGCATGTGCTCCGGCTGCAGCGACAAATATGTCATCTGCATATGCAAGTAGCAAGTGCCCTTCAGGCGCATGAGGTACGTCACTTATAAAAATTTTGAATAAGACAGGTCCAAGGAGAGGCCCTTGTGGTACCCCAGCATATACTGCTCTTTCCGAAGAAAGGTGCTCATTTAACCCTAAAGCTTCGCTGTGCTTGAAAGCTTAAGACTAAGCTACATATATTAAAATGGAAGCCTAGCCTTCTCGAAGCCTATGATGGCGTTTTGCCAAACATTGTCAAATGCTTTGGCAAAATCAAAACTAACAGCGATTGTGATCTGCCGTTTATTTAGTGCCTTAGTCACAAAGGCCCCTAAGACCATGAGGGCTTGTGATGTTGAGTGGTCTCCCATGAAGCCATATTGGCTATCAGGTATAATTTCTTTATCTTCCAGGACTTATTTAATATCTGAAAGTATAAAATATTCAAAAAGCGTTCCAAAAGCTGGGAGTAAGCTAATTGGTCTATAGCTATTGAAATGTGTTGGGTCCTAACCAGGTTTCAGGATGGGTATTGTTATCGCCCTTTTCCATGAAATCGGAAAATAGCCCAAGATTATACAATGGTTAAAGATAATCGAAATATGTTTCCAAACAGCGCTATCGGTCCTCCTTAACACAATGTCAGGGATTCCATCCGGCCCTACGGATTTGCGATTTGATCTTCTTTTTAATCCTGCCCCAATATTTGGTGCTTTGAGGAATTTATGTTGTCGCCATATATTGTCCTCACTTATTGTGGATCCATCTGCAGTTAGGTGATCTGCAAATGTCACCGGGGACGCATCATCGTACATCAATACTTCATTTCTAACAGTATTACTGAAAGAAGAAGTATCGTCGGCATCAGAGTGTACTTGGACGACATCCGCTAACATGTCAGCCTTTTGGCTAGACACGACTGCCGAAACCCCATCGTTGCCGATGAGTTCTGGGATTTTGGCATAGCGTCTAATACCCACTGCAGCCTTAACCCTGCCGTACATACGATCGTTCACCTGGATTTCGCTGAGGTATCGTACCCATTGAACTGACTCGTATTCCGCAATCGCGCCTTGGATAATTCTATCGGCGATGCGGACTTCCGCCCTGAGAGTTGAATACCTTTCAAGGTTTCCTGTACGATGTAAACTTCTCCGTAGAATTTTCTTTTGCCTTATTAGGTCTAGTATTTCAGGCGAAAGTCTACGGAGTCCTCTATTCCCGGAATAAATTCTAGGAATGCTGGACTCCATGGCGTTTCGGAAAACCTCGCTCGTGGCATCGATGCAGACATCGATTTCCGAATGAGTAACATTCCGATCTATAGGAAGTTGGCAGTTGGGGAGCTCTTCTGAAAAAATCCTGTTGAATTGTCTTCTGTCCATTCTTCTATAATCGAAGAAAGTCCGTCTTGGTCTACATTCCTTTTCGTCCCCGTAAACTGTCATTTTCAGGGCTCTATGGTCAGAATTACAATCAACGGTTGTAATTCCTCGCCCATCATTATCATCTATATATATATACCAAATGAAGCCAAGCAGATGTCAATAAAGGTTTGTGAACTTATAGCGACTCTGGTTGGTCCATCTGTGGGTATAACATTTAGATCAGGACAGCTAGTTAAGAAATCTAAAACGATGCGGACTTCCGCCCTGAGAGTTGAATACCTTTCAAGGTTTCCTGTACGATGTAAACTTCTCCGTAGAATTTTATTTTGCCTTATTAGGTCTAGTATTTCAGGCGAAAGTCTACGGAGTCCTCTATTCCCGGAATAAATTCTAGGAATGCTGGACTCCATGGCGTTTCGGAAAACCTCGCTCGTGGCATCGATGCAGATATCGATTTCCGAATGAGTAACATTCCGATCTATAGGAAGTTGGCAGTTGGGGAGCTCTTCTGCCAAAATCCTGTTGAATTGTCTTCTGTCCATTCTTCTATAATCGAAGAAAGTCCGTCTTGGTCTACATTCCTTTTCGTCCCCGTAAACTGTCATTTTCAGGGCTCTATGGTCAGAATTACAATCAACGGTTGTAATTCCTCGCCCATCATTATCATCTATATATATATATATACCAAATGAAGCCAAGCAGATGTCAATAAAGGTTTGTGAACTTATAGCGACTCTGGTTGGTCCATCTGTGGGTATAACATTTAGATCAGGACAGCTAGTTAAGAAATCTAAAACTATCCTCCCTCTGTAACATGTTAAAACATTACCCCATCTAGTATGTCTAGCATTAAACCCGCTGACTACGTGTCCTAAGGACTGTTGTTGGCCCAAAGCAACATTGGTTTTGGGTTGTTGGCCCAAAGGTGTATTGGCTTTGGGTTGTTGGCCCAAAGTCAGGTTGGCAGCAGTATTCTGCGCCGATGTAACAGAGGCAAACGATTCATTAGGTTGTATCTTGCCACTGTTGACGGGGAAACCCCTTGACGCGGATTTAGCTGCTTTAATCGCCTGTTCTTCAGCTGCTTTAGCCAAAAGCTTTAGTCGGGTTGGGCAATCGAGCGCATTTGCGGCGTGTCCAACACGGTTACAATTTATGCATTTGAACACGTAGTTCGGTTGCATTGTAACCTTACCAGTGACTGGATCAGTCACAGGCACCATGGTTGATTTATTCACGCCCTTGGTAATTTTGCAATTCCCTGGGCCATGACCTTCTGCGCATTTGACGCATCAATATGACATGCCACAATTAGCCGACACATGAAAGTGTTGTTGGCAATTGTGACATTGTGTCAGGCCTTTTTTCTTGTCCTTCCTTATATGGACATCGCTCGTGAAGAGGCGGCGTATTTTATAAATACGTTGAATGTCTGATACCTTGCCCAGGTGAATCAGGAATTCTGCCGCCCCTAACTTTGTGACACGTTTTATGGCAATGTTAAGGTTCAGGGCCTTTAGCCCTGCCTCGACTTGTGTGGTGTCGTATGAGTCCGACAGGCCCTCCAAAACTACGGAGTACGGGGTTTGGCCTTTGGGAGCGTGGGTATAGAAATGAATACCCTCCTTAACAAAATAGTCCTTTACCTTTTCGTGGTCTTCCAACGAAATAAGGTGAAAGGTGCTAACTTTCCTATTAATTAACTTAATAGTAAACCTATCGTGTCCGAGCAATCCAATTAAATTGTCCGTCACCCCCTTAACATTAATGTCGAAAGTCGCAATAGGTGGTATCCACTTACCCGCTTTGCCTGGAGTAGCATCCTTGATGGGTTTGGCTGCTGCTGCTGCTGATGTTGTTGCTTTTTGCTCATCTTTGGTGCTGTTGACGATTTGCACCTTCTTCACTTTACGTCTGTCTGCTTTGGTCGGCTTTTCAGCGACCTCGACATCCTTCTTCCCAGGCAGGATGGGCTTCTTGACTGCCTGTAGTGGATTCCGGCTTGCTTCCACCTGTAACTGCGCCTGTTGGTAGGTTTGGATTCCGCTGAAGGTAAGTAAGAAGAGAGAGTTCAGTAAGCTGCGTCAACGAAACTCCAAAATGTGGAGTGGACTGTATTTAGGGTTTAGCTTGATGAAATTATTCCTCATAGCCAATGAGGAATAATTGGAGGAAAAGAGAAGAGAACAAATATAACCAATTAGAAATTTTCTTAAACGTTACAAAACGTATCAAATAATGGTTTAATGCGTACCCATGCGAGTCAGGGAAAAAAGTGAGTTAAGCATAAAAAAGACTGCACTGAGTAACAACGATAATGATATGCTACTTTCGTTAAGATAAATCAATGGCTACTTAACGAGAGTATTCAGTAGGTCAATACAATTCATTTTACACTTATTCTAATAATTCACAATAGATTTATAATAGTTAAATTATAATAATCAAAATTCATGTTAATTCAAACAAATATACATATTCATATTAAGGATTTTTATTTTTTTATGAATTGGCAAATTCAACGAATTTGTCCATGGCCCCGGCATTGCACCTGTGCATAAAACTGACGCCAAGGATTTAATGGCCTGCGACAGCACCCTTTGATCAGGCAAAATTACGTTGCGGGCAGCTGCATGTGAGGGTGGTGTGTGGTGATCGTGGCGGGCATTGAAACGCCTCGGCAGTTGCTTATCTTTATTTTGATGTCATGGTTGTTGTTGTGATGCTCGTGATCGTTGAAATGATGTTCGATGACGGTTCCTATTGCTGTGTTGTGAAGCTGGTTGTTGAGGTGATGTCCAAACTGGGTAGTACCAGGCGACCGTGCACATTCGGGCGAAAGTTCCCTTGCGATTCGGGGTGGAGCATGGTGTGGTACTGATAACCGCACTTCCGGCAGACATCTTTCGAATGACAATCCTTCACGGTATGGCTCTTGGCTAAGCAGTTCAAGCGGTATTTGTGTTTTCGAATGATGTTGCGCCTCGCAGGTACCCTCATCATGATGAACTTCGGGCAGAATCGTAGGTAATGACGCTGCTTGCATACAACACACACGAAAACCTCACGGATGTTATATGACCTGAAATGGGACAGATATTAGTACGGCCCATTTCAACGTATGGAAATAACGTAAATGAGATGAGTTATAAAAATGAGATGAAATATGGTTACCAAATGATTAGAATGTAGTTTGAGCTGTATTGAATTGATATTTTGAAATTGGCCGGTTAGTCGGATGCATCATCGTCCAACAATGGAAGGTAACAAAGTTTGACAATTGGGCGAGTTATGATGCCAGTTAGTTTCAACCACCTATTGATATAGATATTAGATAAGCTTTGAGATAAAGATTCTGGTAGTGCCATAATAGGAGATCCACGGAGAAAATGTCCAGGTGTTGACGCAGTGAAATCGGAAGGATCCTCTGAGACAGCAGATATAGGCCGCGAATTTGGAACACCTTCTATTCTTGCTAGTACGGTAGCTAATTGTTCAAAGGTGAACTTATGAGCTCCAGCAATGCGCTGAAATGGTGTTTGAAGCTTTTTGCAGCCGATTCCCATAACCCGCCCATATGAGGGGCGTGAGGTGGAATAAACTTCCATTCGAAGCCATGAACCGCATACTTTTCAGAAACGTCTTTAGCAGAGGATTTTAAAAAGCTGCAAAACTCTTTTGCCAAATGTCGACTAGCACCAAGAAAGTTTTTCCCATTATCCGATACTATCCGAGAGGGTAGTCCTCGCATCCCAACGAAAAGAGCAAGTGCGGCCTCAAATGCAACTGATGACAATTCTGAGCAAGGTTCTAAATGGATGGCTTTTGTGGTAAAACACACGAACAAGCATACGTAGCCTTTGAGTATGGAAGACTGACGTAAAATTGAACATTCAAATGGTCCTGCGAAATCTATGCCTGTGATGTGAAATGGGGGAGTCAAACTACACCGTTCAGGTGGCAGAGGGGCCATAATTTATGAACAAGATTTTTGTTGGAAAATGAGACAGATTTTGCATTTCTGTATAATACCTTTGACCTTTGTTTTGAGGCGAGATATGTAAAATTCAGTTTGAACCATTCTACACATTAAATACCAATCAGCGTGAGCCAGACATTTGTGTAAATGATTTAAATATAAGCGACAATATCTCGATTTATTGGGAACAATTATTGAAAACCGCTCGTTATACGGCAAAGATGAATTAGCTAATCTACCATTAACTCGCATTACTCCTTTTGGATTCAAAAACGGATTGAGCGACTCGATGTTGTTTTCCAAACATTTATATTTATCACCATGAAACATTTTTTGATAGTAAATAAGGATTCCATATTTAGCAAAGGAGTATTCTGAGTGTGTTAAGTTTTCTTCGGGTGCTTCAGGGGAATTGCACAGTCTGTTTATGCAATTTTGGTAAAAACGACCAACAAAAGCGATAACTTCTAACGCACATTTGTACGTAGAAATTGACTTCAAAAAATCTGAATCTTGGTTCTCTACTTCGCTTTTCTTTTCTACAGCAACCATGCACTGTATGCTCGTTTGTTTGCCTACATTATGCGAGGTTACAAAATCCTTTTCGGCTCCAAGCGTTTTAGTAGAATTATTTTCCTGCAAGCTAAGAAATTCTGAATCATAAAGGTCTTCCGTTGAGATTGTTGAGAGGATTTTTTTTGTCGTTCGCTGTGAATTTTTTGAGAGGAAATCCAGCACTATTGAGAACTGATATAAGATCTTACTGATTTTTCCTAGCTTCTGCTATAGTAGAACCTCCAGATAATACATCGTCAACATATGTTTCTCGCTGAATTATTTTAGAGACATGGGGAAATTCATTTTTTCGAATCTTCTGTACGTATAGCGAGAAATGGTGCGCAATTTACACCAAATGTGACTGTCTTTAAATTATAATCTTTTATAAGTTCGTCTGACCTAGATCGGAAGACAATTCTTTGATAAGCTCTATCGTGGGGATGCATACGAATTTGCCTATACATTTTTTGAATGTCACCGCTGAAGACATAGGGATAATTTCGCCAATTAAGAATTACAGACGATAAGTCGGTTTGGAGCGTGGGGCACATCATTAAGAGAAAAACCTGACTTGGATTTTCGAGACACGTTAAAAACTACTCGTACTTTTGTGCTTTTATGTTCTGGACGCACTACTGCATGGTGTGGGAGATAAAAAGATAAGTAATTGCCTTCAATACACAATTCATGAGCCGAGATTTCTTCCATATGGTCCAACGACAAGTATTCATTAAGAACTGCGTTGTATTCCCTCGCTAAATCAGTATTGCTTGACATGTTTTTTTCCATCCGAATGTATTGGGCTAAGGCTATAAACCTTGACGAGCCAAGAGACCATGTGCGTGAGAATTATTTTTTAAAGGGTAATCGGACCATATAACGACCATCAGAAGTGCGAGTTGTTGTTTTCTTGTAAAATTCTTCACAAAATTTATCTAAGACTGAGACGGGTGCAGTTCGAGAAATTTCTTCTTGTTCCCAAAACTTCCTTCGTAAATTGCTTATTAAAATGTTTTCAGTTTTCACAATACAAGATGTGAATGAGTGAACTTGCTCAACTTGCATTGGGCCACTAGGTACCCAGGCGAAAATTGTATTATAAGCAGATGCATTACCACATATATTCTTTTTAATACCTTCTAGGATGGTATTATCATTGCCCAAAATAAGATCGATTTGCGACGACTTATTAAAGGACGGATGGGCTAAATCAATATCTTGTAAATCTTGAGGGTTAGAGACTTCAAAAGTGGCAGAAGGAAGAGATTTTGTGACTTTAGGTAATACGATAGCCGTAATTGCAAATCGTATATTGTGTTTCTTATCGACAATAATTAACTCACATTCTTTCTCAGATGTCTGTGTCTGGCCTCCAACGCGAGTAATTTCGTAATAACATTGAGAGGTGGGGGATTGTAGAAGGTTCCGAATTCTTTTTGAAATGAAAGTTCTTTGTGATCCTGGATCAATTAAAGTCCTTAAAGTGAATAATTCACCCATGTGTTCGATGTGAACTAGAGCTGTTCGCAGCAGAATTGTGTTACTATCTGCACAAAAATTGGCTTGAACTTGAGACGAGCGTGTAAATTTTGAAGTCGAGGGACTATCCAGTGTAAGAAATTGATTTGGCTTAGAAGACTTTTTGCTTGAGTCATTATGCATCATGTCCTTAGAGAAATTTTCTGAAGCAGACTTATTTATGTGGAGAAGTGTGTGATGATCTTTGTGGCAAATGAAACCCGTATTATTACTTTTGCAGTGTAGCTTCACATGACCAGCGGATAAATAATTAAGACATATGTTGTTTTTAACAACGAAATCTATCCGTTCGTGAGTCGACAATTTGCGAAATTCTTGGCATGACCTAATCTGATGATTGCTTTTGCAATAGGAACATTTTATATCAATCCTTTCTTGTGGAGAATTTTGTTGTTTTTTTTTAAACACCCTGAAAACCGTATTCGGAATGCTTGATATACGTTCTACTACTTCGAACATATCTATGAGAAAATCGTCTAGTTGGGCCCAGGTCGGCAACTCACGATGAGACTTGAGCGATTGCTCTCAAAGAGATAGAGTTTCATCAGACAATTTCGTAGAGACCAAATATATTAGGATAGGATCCCAACTTTCTATGTCAACTTTGAGAGTTTTTAATGAACAGATACAATCACTAACCGTAGAATGAACTTTTTGATTCGCTGTTTTCTACTGCAGCCACAGCAATATTGAACAAAATGTTGAGCTGATTATCTACCAGTACCCTCTTATTTTCATATCTAGATTTCAGCGCATCCCATGCCAATTGAAAAAGGTCATCGCAGAGAGTATATCGCTTTACTATGGCACCCGCAGGTCCTCTAGTTTTATTTCGTAAGTAATAAAGTTTTTGAGCCTGGGATAATTTAGGGTGATTAATATATACTGCTGTGAACATGTCACGGAATAATGGCCATTCCTCATAACTCCCTAAAAATACCTTTGTGTCACATGGAGGAACATTTATACAAATATTGGAAGTATCAAGAGAAGATTGAGGTAAACTAGCTGCAAGAACGCTTGGCCTAACATTTTGCTCTTGAGTACTTGATATTCTTAAAATGTCCTTAATCTGCGACCTGGCTGTGTAATATGCTTCAGAGCTAGCATTAAAGTCGATTTTAGCATTTTCTTTAAAATCTTTGACATTGGCGGATTTTGGAGACAACATAATATTCTTATACGCTTTTTGCAAATTTACCCATCTTCGTTCTAGATAACTTAACTTGACTTGTAAAACTGAATCAGTCTGATCCGTAATGTCGCTTTGATCAAACTGTTCACAAAAGTTTACTAAATGATCACATTCAAGCAAAAAAATATCATGTTCTGGGGATGTTTGCATTGTACTCTTGGCAGAAGTAGAGGCTTTGGGTATATTAGTGGAAACAGTTTTCGACGAAGTCGAAGTTTTCAATGGATCGGCAGCAACGTTTTCAGAGACAGACATTTTAACTTCTAAACTAAAATTTTAACCTTTCAACAATAATCTTCAATAGTCGCCTATGTTCACTTGAGAGAAGTGATATATTGAAATGCACTTCCTTTGATCCTTGAATATATTAAAGTGAAATGAGTATTCTAGTTACAAAATAAATCGAGGAACTTATCTTTCCACCAAATTCTTTGACTATTTTCTAAGTTTCAAACAATATCCCAATATTTTCTTAAATTTTTAGAGGGTAACTATGAAACCAATTGCAGGAGAAGTTTGTAGTTCGGTCAGAAACTCCAGAGACTAAAAAATTGGTGAAAAAATATGCACTTGAATGTGAAATTTACGCTTGAGATTGAGTAAAAATTTCGAACAATCTTCTAAAATTTCATAAAATCTTTTGTGATGAACACCGCTTCTTAAGAACGACCCATAAAAATTGTATCATAAAAAATTTCCAAAAAACCAAACAATGTCCAATCTATTGAATAAATATCATTTACACAATGATGTAAGTGTATTTCCACAGAAAAAATTGTTTAAAATTCAAATTATTCAGAGACGAGCACTGTAGCTTTGAGAATGGCACACTTGAGACGAAAAATTATTTAATTGCTTTAAATATTATAATTCTCTTACTTATTAAACAATTAATTCTTAAATATTTTCCAAAAACTCTCCAAATTCAAAAATTTTCCACAAATTTCGGTTTTTATGATTTTTTTTTAATTCTCTTATTTCGTTTTCTTTATTTATTTATTTTTTCCCAATCAATTTTACTTTTTATTCACTTGCACATTCTTAAAGTACATTCATATGCTGAAAAAAAAAATTTAATTGTTTGATATATGAGATGAGTAGTTAAAATTGCATGCAGTGTTAGCGTTTTAATATTTTTAACTGGAGAAATTGTTTAATTGCATTTAAATTCCAAAAAAAATCTTGTATTTCAAATATTTTGTTGTAATTGACTAACATTTTTTCTTGACTATACACTCCTCCAACAATGAACTAATATTTTTGCTTGGGTGTATAGTAAGCGGTACCATATTATGTGTTGATGTTGTAATTATTTCGTTTCTTCTTTCTGTCGTATTCTCCCCACTGGCTAAGCGTGGTTTGAATTGAATACGCTGAGTGTGTCTATATACGTTTATTGGGATAAGAGATGAGAGTGGTGCTTGTTAAAACGGTGATATTGTTGGTAGAAAATATTTCTGTTGTGTTTTTAATATTTTCGATGAATAAATGATGACAGTGCCACTATGTTAAATATATTTGTTTTATGTTTTGAGATGTATAAATATGTATGTAAAAATATGTATTATTACTTTATATGACTGTACATGACTGCAGTTAATGCAGTATTGTTGTTTTTGTAACAAAAAACCAAAATTTGTGCTGTGCGTTATTTATTGTATATGTGTATTTCGTTAATATATATGTTTGTTACGGTGTTATAATTCTGATGTTATTGACTGTTTATGTTGCAATTTTTCCCGAAATCTTTTTTCAAACGGAATCTATTTACCATTCCTATTTTATGCAAAACATATTTTTCACACTACTCAAATAAATAACATAATTTTTCTTGAGCGCTTCTATTTGTACTTTTAATATTTCACCATTTGGTATAAATAGACAGCACAGAGATTGATTTTTTTTGTTTTTTTTTTTACTTTTCGGTCTCTTTTGGAAATTATTGTTCCTTTTTGGACTTTGGTCTTTTTTGGAGGAGAGTTTAATAAGTTTTGTTAGCGTAGTTATTTTTTCTACCACTACACCAATTCAAACATTTACTAATGGGCACTGTTTGTTTTTGTAAATGTTGTTCGTTTAAATGCAATTTTTGAAATTTTTGCTGAAATATTTTTTTTTTTTGAGCACGCACTCTGTTTCTCTTTGATATTCACTTTAATTGTATGTTAATATGCACTATGTAAAATTGAAAATGCGCTTGCCGAATCGCTGGCAAATTAGAAGAGAATTTGAAGTTACCTTATATTATTTTGCTGATGTTGTTAAAAAAAAAAACGGCAGAGAAAGGACCATGTAAAAAACGATAGCTCTTTGTTGGTAGGTTTGGATTCCGCTGAAGGTAAGTATTTAGGGTTTAGCTTGATGAAATTATTCCTCATAGCCAATGAGGAATGGAGGAAAAGAGAAGAAAACAAATAAAACCAATTAGAAATTTTCTTAAACGTTACAAAACGTATCAGATAATGGTTTATTGAGGAGAGATACCTACCGATGCGAGTCAGGAAAAAAGTGAGTTAAGACTGCACTGAGTAACAACGATAATGATATTCTACTTTCGTTAAGATAAATCAATGGCTACTTAACGAGAGTATTCAGTAGGTCAATACAATTCATTTTACACTTATTCTAATAATTCACAATAGATTTATAATAGTTAAATTATAATAATCAAAATTCATGTTAATTCAAACAAATATACATATTCATATTAAGGACATATATTTTTTTGTGAATTGGCAAATTCAACTAATTTGTCCATCTAGTTTGAAACACTCCAAGTTATTTCCACTCCACATCGGTTCTCGTCCGATCACCGAAACTAAGCAGCGTCGGGAGCGGTTAGTACTTAAATGGGGGACCGCTTGGGAACACCGAGTGTTGTTGGCATTGCCCAACTTTTATATATATATTTTTTCGTAAAAAAAAAATTAAATAGCTTTTATTTTATTTTTTTAATTCAAAACAAAAAAATTAACGTTGCATTGAATAGCTAATGAATATAATGTATTGATTTTCAGCTAAACATATTTTTGAACGTTGTAAAATATCTTTTCTTTTATGATTTAAAAATAATAAAATAAGAGTTATTTTCTCTATTTTGAAAAATAAAGTATAAAACATACTTATTTGCAACCAATAGTTGCTTTAAAGTTGTTTTAAAAATCATTTTAAGGTTCATCTTTGAAATATTTTTATTTCATACTTGAAAGAAAACTGTTTATTTCCCTTAATCGAAACAAGCATACAATCCCTTATTCCTTCGTGTGTATGTTCAACACTCGTTTTTCGTTTTTGCCTTAAGGCCAATTTATTGATAACATTTCTTAAAAATTAAACAGAATGGCTTATTGTAAACTAATTATATAATGAAAAATATGACAAACGCCATCTACTAAAATATCTTAACTTAAAATTTAACTGTGGATTGACCAGCAGCAATCTTCTAAAAATAAGTTCAAAGAATATGCAATCAAATAAAAAGCCCCAAAAATAATTCAATTAAAAAAAACGGGCTAAAAATTATTAAATAAACTTAAAATTAAAACTTCACTACCTAAAAATATATGCAGATTTATTTATTGACTTGTTTTATATACAGTGTCAGAAACGATCATTTTGTTGTATCTTCTATGATAAAAAAGAAGTTTATTGTCATTATTATACAAGAGACCCTCTTCATTTAATTTGGGCAACACAGCCGGAGGCAAGTGTCTGTGAGCTTAGATGTCATTGGAGTTAAGATGACATTCGAGGGACTCTTGAACCAGTGTGTTTTCCATATGGTTAGACGTCTCGATAAAGTTTAAGGCCCCCCTCATGAGAAACCGATCAATCCTATCTATGTTACCCTACAAGACGGATATTTAAACGTTCCATCCTCTCTAATGGTTGGTCTCAAACCTAGGCAGTAGTTAAGTATGGACCTCTCCCAACGTCTAAGCCGCTTCATTTGGGCGGACGAGATTGTGCACCATACTGGTCTTATTATCTGTTTATATAATAGTAATTTAACTCTATTAGATAAACCTCCACTATGCTTTAGAATGCTTTGATATCCAAAGTAAATTTCCCAATGCCTAATGAATTCAAGTTGTTGGCAGAAAATGACTCCAAGGTACCTCATTTTGTCCTTGACCTTTATTAACTCATCACCAATTTTCAGTACCTGTGTATAAGATCTGAAATTTGGGTACACAACTTTTGATTTGCCTTTAAAGACAATGGCTGCGCACTTGTCGACATTAAATTTAAGTCCCCACAAAGTAAAAAACTCCTGAATTTCATCAAGATAGGCATTAATGCGAGGACCCAAGGTAAAAGCTCTTGGGCCAGACATTGCTAAGATGACATCGTCATCATTGGAAAGTAGCAAACCACCTCGGGGAGGCTCAGGCAGATCACTAACAAATATATTGTACAACATGAGGCCTAAAAGAGAGCATTGAGAAACCCCAGCTCTTACAGGTCTTCGGCTTGAGAGCTGATCACAACCTTAACTTTGAAGTGTCTGTCCGCGAGGAAGCTTGCCACTAATCTGCAGGTCTGAGCGTCGAACCCAAACTGTTTCATCTTATACAGTAGACCATTATGCCATACTGTATCGAAAGCTTTGGAGATGTCTAAACTTACCGCGATAGTACCGTATCTTTTTTTTTGGCAAAACCCTTAATTACAAAAGAGGAGAAAACAGTCAAGGCGTGGGTAGTTGAATGTGCCCAACGAAACCCAAATTGATTGTCCTTCAAAATTCTTTTGTCCTCTACAATTTCTCTAATTTTTTTAAGTATGAATGATTCATATAGTTTTTCGAAGCGGAGTGTATAGAAATTGGACGGTAGCTGCCACAGACCCCAGGAGGAGAATCTCTTTTTAGAATCGGTACCAGCATGGCCTCCTCCCATGCCTTGGGGAAATAACCCAGATTCAGGCAATGTCGGGGATTTTATCTATCCCACTGGATTTCTTACACCTCCTGCAAGCAATCGCATTGCCGATATTTTCAGGGCGAAAAAAAGCCAGAATCTGCCCATTTATTGACATCATGAATAGAGGAGCCGTCTGCAGTAAACGAGTGGCTGAAAAATACAATAGGTGTCCGGTCATTCATCACTTGAGCAGCTCGATTAACTAAGCTGTGGAATGAATGGTCCATCGTGTCATCCAAATGTCTAGGTACTACCTGAACTTGATCGGCTAAAGCTTCTGCCTTGAAGCCAAAATGACTGTCAGGTAATACTTCCTTATCTTCTGAGATTTTCTTAATCTCAGAAAGTATAAAATATTCAACAAGTAAAAAAGCAGTAAGTTTGGCCGGGCGGAACTTTGAATACGCTCCACCATTTGGAACGTATTAGAAAATTTTCAAAATATAAAATCCATTAAAAATTCTTTTAAAATCTTTAAAATATCTAATATAGGAAGGTGCCGACATATAGGGGGATTTACGATATTGTGGACCTATGAAGACAAATCTACGTCTGCGTGTAAAGTACTCACAAGGAACACCTTGTGTGGATTTTCAGACAATTCCGATAAAAATTGTGGGTAAAATCATAAAAATACCGAGTATCGGGGGGTACCGTTATATGGGGGATATACGATATCGTGGACCTGTATAGACAATTCTCTCTCAGGAGGTAAAGTACTCACAAGGAACTACTTGTGTGGATTTTCTGACAATTCCGTGGAAAAATTTGGATAAAATCATCAAAATAACAAATACCGGGGAGTACCGTTATATGGAGGCTATACGATATTGTGGACCTATATAGATAATTCTCTGCCGAGGTATAACGTACCGCGAAGGAATTACTTGTGTGGATTTTCAGACAATTCCGTGGAAAATGTGGCTAACATCATCAAAATACCGAATATCGGGGGTACCGTTATATGGGGGCTATACGATATCGTGGACGATATACCCCATCTTCGAACTTGACCTGCCTGCAGACAGAAGAGAGATCTGTGCAAAATTTTAGCTTCCTATCTTAATTCGTTTAGACTGTAGCGTGAATACAACAGACGGACGGACGGACGGACAGGGCTAAATCGACCTAGAATTTTACGCTGATCAAGAATATATATACTTTGTTGGGTCTAAAATGATTATTTCGATAAGTTACAAACGGAATGACGAACTTAATATACCCTCCATACTTTTTTTGATGGAGGGTATAAAAAGCTTCCCGAATGTTGGGAGTAAGCTAATTGGCCTGTAACTGTTGCATTGTGTTGGGTCCTTACCAGGTTTCAGGATGGGTATTATAATTGCCCTTTTCCACGAAACGAAACCGGAAAATAACCCAGGTTTGAAGATAATGGCAATGGCAAAATGGCGCATTCGGTCCTCCTTAACAATATGTCAGGGATTCCGTCAGGCCGCGCGAATTTGCGATTTGCTCTTCTTTTTAACCCTGCCCCAATATTTGGTGCTTTGGGAAATCTACTTCTTCGCCACACATTGTCCTCGCTTATTGTGGAGCCATCTGCAGTTAGGTGATCTGCAAATGTCACTAAAAGGGACGTATCATTATACATAGATACATTATTTCTAACAGTATTACTGAAAGAATTTGTATCGTCGGCATCGGAGTGTCCCTGAACAACATCCGCTAACATGTCAGCCTTATGTCTAGACACGACTGCCGTGACCCCATCATAGCTGATGAGATCTGGGATTTTGACAAAACAGTTAATACCCGCCGCGGCCTTAACCCAACCGTTCACCATATCCATTGAACTGACTCGTATTCCGCAATCGCATCTTGGATAATTCTAGCGGCGTTGCGGATTTCCGGCCTGAGAGTTGAATACCTTTCAGGGTTTCCTGTACGATGTAATCTCCGTAGAACTTTCTTTTGCCTGATTAGGTCTAGTATTTCAGGCGAAAGTCTACGGGATCCTTTTTTCCCAGAATAAATTTTGAGGATTAGCAGACTCCATGGCGGATCGGAAAACCTCGCTCGTGGCATCGATGCAGGCATCAATTTCCGAATGAGTAACATTCCGATCTATAGAAAGTTGGCAGATGGGAAGCCTTTCTGCCAATAACCTGTTAAATAGTCTTCTGTATATTCTTCTATAATCGAAGAAAGTCCGTCTTGGTCTGAATTCCGGTTCGTTCCCGTAAACAGTCATTTTTATAGCCCTGTGGTCAGAATTACAATCTAAAGTTGCAATTCCTAGCCCACTATTATCATCCACATGGATGCCAGATGAAGCTAAGCAGATGTCAATAAAGGATTGTGATCCAAGAATAACTCTGGAATGTCCATTTGTTGGTATTATATTTGTATCAGAACAGCTGATTACGAAATCCAAAACTATCCTCCCTCTTGAACATGAAGTATTGGATTTGGGTTTTTGGCCCATAGCAATATTGGCTTTGGGTTGTTGGTCCAAAGGTAAATTGGAGTTGGGCTGTTGACCCAAAGGAGTTTTGGCTTTATGTGGTTGGCCTAAAGTCATATTGGGGGCTGTGGTCTTTGCCGATGTAACAGAGGCATACGATACTGAAGGTTGTATCTTGCCACTATTAATAGGGAAACCGTTTGGCGCAGACTTAGCCGCTTTAGCAGCCTGATCTTCGGCTAATTTAGCCAAAAGATTCAGGCGATTTTGTCAGTCGCGTGCATTTGCAGCGTGTCCACGGTTACAATTAATGCTTTTGAACACATAGTTCGGTTGCATTGTAACCTTACCAGTGGCTGGATCAGTCACTGGAACCATAGTAGGCTTATTAACACCTTTGGGAATTTTGCAATTCCCTGGGCCATGGTCCCCTGTGCATTTAACGCTGCAATATGGCATGTCATAGTTTGCCGACAAATGAAAGTGTCTTTGGCAATTGTGGCATTGCGTTAGGCCTTTCCTTTTGTCCTTACTGAAATGGACATCGCTAGTGAAGAGGCGGCGTATTTTAAAATTACGTGCGATATCTGAGAAAATAAGCCTTCCCCTTTTCGTGGTCTTCCACGATATAACGTGAAAGGCGCTAATTTTGCAGTTAACTAACTTTATAGCGAACCTATCGTGTCCGAGCAGTCCAATTAAGTTGTACGTAACCCCCTTAACGTTAATGTCAAAAGTCGAAATTGGTGGTATCGACTTTTGCCTGCATTGCATTGCCTGGTGTAGCGTCCTTGTTGGTTTTGGCTGCTGTTTTAGTCACTGCTGTTGCTGATGTTGTTGCTATCGGCTCATCTTTGGTGCCGTTGACGATCTGCACCTTCTTTCTTCCTTCGAGGCTTTTCAGCGACCTCGACATCCTTCTTCCCAGGCAGAATGGGCTTTTTGACTGCCTATAGTGGAGTCCGGCTTTCTTCCACCTGTAACTGAGCCACTGGCAGTGTGGTCGGAGGCTGCCTCACTGGCGGCGTGAGCAGCTCAACCTCCATAGAGGCATCTTCCAAGATAATTGGTGAGTTCTCCAATATCTCACCAGATTTAATAGAGAATTTTTTCATAAGCTTCAATTATCCTTTTGCAGTTATTGACGCGCTGGAACTCGACATTCAGTTGCCTAGCGGCCTCTTCTTGTCTGGCCTTGACAGCTGCTAACTCCGTTGACAAGGCCTTGTTGTCCTCCATAATGTTGGAGAGTAGAACCTCCAACTGCCGGACCTTGGTCTCCAATTTGAGTGATTCGTATGGTGAATCACTGTCTTGGGAACCACGTTTTTTTTTGCGTTTCCGCTGCTTTTCAACAGCTGTCACGTCAGTGGTTTCGTCTGTGATGTTCCCATTAGCCGACACACAGACAAGGGGCACGGCTTTACCCAATGGTAACGCTGTAGCCAGCTGGGGTGGTACTGCATTACCGACCGCAGTCACATTACGGTCGGCGAAGAGGACGGTATAACCGACCGAAACTGCATTGACGGTTGTTTGAACTGTATTACCGACCGGAACTACATTATCTTATGGCACTATCATATGGTACAACTCCGATACTGTATTATCGACACCCTCGGTCATTTATACTGCATTATCGATATGTGGTACTGTATTACCAACAGAGGGTCCCGGCACGGCACTACCCACGGACACTTCCATGGTGACCGGACACTCCACCTGGATGAAGCCAAGAGCCGACGGCAAAAATTTAACAAATTGCCGACGGCACACCACTTTATGTTTTCCCGACGGCAAACCACTTATCCAAATGCCGACGGGATTCACTATTTAACTTAGAGCTTTTATCCTTAGTTTGAAACACTCCAAGTTATTTTCACTTCACAAGTCACTTTTTCACTATCCTCTGACGGTCTGCACACTCCAAGAGCTCAAAGCAGAATATGTTCAACACTCATTTCATTTATATTACCCATATTCAATTTCATACAGAGTTTAGTAATTGCTTACAGACTATTATCTTAAACTTACTCTAACACATATAATGTTTATCTAGAGATTTAACTGTTATTATATCAAATAAGGCAAGGCCAGCCAACTTTTAGTTTACTTATGTTGAAGTAGTTTTTGTGGATTTCCTCGGAAAAAAGGGATGAAACAACGAGTTTATTTTTTTTCTTAAACTACTTAAACTACTAAAAAAAACAATAACAGTAAAATAAATAAACAAAACAAATAAAATTATATAGTAATTCACATGGTATTTAATACATTGGTATTTCTTTTATTGTATAGTAATGTATACTGTATTATCAAAATTGTATATTTTATACCTCCTATGGTAGAACATAAACATATTTTCATTATCAAATAATTGATTTGTTTGATGTAGTGCGGTGTTAATGATGTAGATAGCAGTGTTAAGTAAAGTCCATTTCTCTTTATATTCAGGAGTTCCTCTTCAGTTATTACTAATTGTGATATATTGGGGTTTGGATGACTGGTACATTTCTCAAGATACTTTATAGTGATATTAGTCATATATTTATATATTCTTCTATAATTTACGACATTTTGGTTTTGTTAAGCTACCCTCTTCATTTAAGAACGTTTTCAGACCTAGGCAGTGTACAAACAATTTCCTCTCCAATATTCTTTTTCTTTGCATTTGTGCTGAGGAAATGGAGAACCGTATTGGAAAGGCGTATGATATAGCTGGTCTTACCAATTGTTTATATATGAGGAGTTTAATTTTTAGGTTGAGACCGCCTCTTTTTCCTATTGTTCTGTGTAGGCTAACATATAAATATATATAACATATATATATATATATATATATATATATATATATATATATATATATATATATATATATATATATATATATATATATATATATATATATCCTTTTTGTAGGACGTGGTGTACATGACATGTGTATTGCATGTCGGATTGCAATACAACGCCCAGGTATTTAATAATATTATTGTGTTTTCAAATTTAATTGTAGGTATGAACTTGCGCGCATTTCTGCAGACAGATCCTGGTCTACCCTTAAAAATGAATGACCTGCATTTATCTATGTTTAGTTTTAATTTGCATTTGTTGAAGAATTTTGTCAATTTACGCAGGTAGTTTTTTAATTTTATTTGTGCCGTTTTTGCCCGATGGTGTATGTATGCAATCATTATATCATCTGCGAAAATTTACAGAAATTCTCCACTTGAAGGTTCAGGTATATCTGCAATAAACAGATTGTAAAGAACAGGTCCCAGGACGGAGCCTTGTGGGACCCCTGCCTTCATTGTATGGAGATTTGAACAGTGGTCATCTAGTGTCACAAAACATGACCTATTATTAAAGTAATTTTTAATAAGTCTTGTTGTTTCTTTGTTAAATTCATATTTCCTGTGCATTTTGTACACTATTCCTTCTTGCCAAACAGTGTCAAACGCCTTGCTGAAGTCATGGCTAACTGCTATGGTGGCTTTTCTTTTATTTAGTTCACTGGAAATTTGATTAGTTAATGTCATTAGGGCATGAGTGGTAGAAGTTTGTCTTTTGAACCCGTATTGGAAATCTTTGAGTTTGTTTTTATCATCTATGTGCATATTAACTCTTTCTAGTATAAAGATTTCAAATAGTTTCCCGAAAGAACGTAATAATGAAATGGGACGATAGCTGCCTACATCTGTAGGGTCTTTCCCAGGTTTAAGTATTGGGATTAGTTTAGAGGTTTTCCATTTTTGTGGGAAATATCCAATATTTATACAATGATTAAATATCAAGGCGAAATATTCCCAAGTAGTAAATTTTGTTCTTTTGAGAACATAGTTGGGGATTTTCCATCCCCGAAACTTTTCTTGTTATTTAATCTTTTAAGAACTGACCCAATATTGTTGGGCTTGATAAGCCTGAGTCTATTTGTATTAGACTGACCTGTGCTTCCATCAGCCAAAAAGTGATCTGAAAAATGTTCTATGGCTTCATTGTCAAGTTGAATGCTGTTTATTATTTGGTCGTCATTATAACTCTTAATAGCTTGTGTTTCTGTGAAAGAATTGGCTAATAATTCTACAATTTCCTGCTGAGAACATATTCTCTGGTCATTCGTATGTTAAATTTGAAATATGTGACTTTTGTGATTTAGTCCGCTAAATGCTTTGGCCTGCCTAAACATATTTTCGTTGCATGATATTGAATTCAGATATCTAGTGTAATGTTCTTCTTCAAATTTAACTATTCTTTGTTTGATGATAATATCTTTGTTTTTGATATCCGCTTTTTGTATGATATATGCCTGTGAGCTAGTTGTTCTATGCAATCTCCTACGAAGCCTCTTTTTATGTGCTATTAGATGTCTGATGGTAGTTCTGGGAGGAAACTCTTTTTGGTGCATATTTTTCTATATGGTTATTCATTGCATTTTGAAATGCCACAGTCATGCTATTTGTTGATAGATCAATTTCTGTTGCAGTTGCATTTCTATTTGCAGGTAGTTTATGTTCTGGGAGAATTCTATCCGATTCTCGATTATAGTCTCTGATTTTCATTTTTTTAAATTAAAATTTTTTTAGGAAATTCATTAATGATATCAGACAGAGTGAGACTAAAAATAACCCCCCATGGTCGGAGATACAGTCTATAGTATATTATCCCGTGTAGGTTTTTGTTGGATCTATTAAGTTAATTCCGGTTGTTGTCATAAAAAAATCAATGTATGACTCAGAATTATTTGTTTTTCGACTTGGACCAATAGTTTTTAAAATATTGATATCAGGGGATGAAAGTAGCCAATCATTAAGTACCCTACCGTTTGAGTTTACTTTTGTATCACTCCATAACGTATGCCTCACATTAAGATCTGCTCCGATTATTCTTTCATTTGTTCCAAATAAATCAAGTAATTTTTTGATAATATATCTGGCGGTCTAAGATATAATGATGCTAAAAAGAGAGTTTCTCCGCTTATATTTCTTACCTTTATTACAGTGGCTTCAATATTTTGTATGTCTATATCAATGCGCTCACTCTTAAGTGTTTCTTTGATAATTATGGCAGTGCCACCGCCCATCCTGCCGCTTCTATGTTGTCATAAATATTATGACCTTTTTTGTCTTGAGACAAGGGAATTTACATCAATGAAAATAATTTTTAAATTAATCATTAATTTGCAGGCTTAAGAATAGTCCAAACATCGCTTGTGAAATTTCTTTTTCTGTTTTTAATTGTTATTATTTTGAAGCAAATTCTGCAACCTTTTGTATGCAGGTATACGTTACTTTGAATAGCTAATGAATATAATGTGTTGATTTTCAGCTAAACATATTTTTGAACGTTGTAAAATATCCTTTCTTTTATGGTTTAAAAATAATAATAGAAGATTTTCTTTCTCTATTTTGAAAAATAAAGTATAAAACATACTTATGCGCATCTAGTATTTGCTTTAAAGTTGTTTTAAAATCATTTTAAGGTTCATCTTTGAAATATTTTTATTTCATACTTGTAAGAAAACTGTTTATTTCCCTTAATCGAAACAAGCATACAATCCCTTTTTCGTTCGTGTGTATGTTCAACACTTAAAATACGTTATCTTAATATAGCATTCACTGTTAGGCATGTGAAGCAAAGTAAACTATGCTTCTTTGCCAATGACAATATCACGCTGAGTACATCGGTTCTCGTCCGATCACCGAAATTAAGAAGCGTCGGGAGCGGTTAGTACTTAGATGGGGGACCGCTTGGGAACACCGCGTGTTGTTGGCATTGTCCAACCTTTTTATATATGTTTTTAATTTAAAAAATATTTTTTATTTTTTCGTAAAAAAATCTTTTAAATAGCTTTTATTTTTATTAACGATGTTTAAAAGACTGGAGTCCCTTACTTTTTAATTTTATAATTCTTAAATCTAGTTTAATCTACTCTTAACTATGCTTACTTTCTAAAGTTAAATCTACTTATAACTACTTAATCTAATAACTAATCTACTATTTACAATATATACAATGGGTGCTACACCGGCTACTGCGATACCTGGTAGACGGGGTTTTCTAACGCGAGCGTCCCAAACCTTCGATGATAGAAGAGAAGTTGGTCTTCTCTGTAGAGAAGACCCTCTTCATTCATCGTTAGTGAACTGCTCGGTGGCCTTTAATTGGTCCGAACTAGCCTGTGTATGTCTGTTTCGTGCACAATGCTGTCTCTCACTAATCTATTGTCGACGGCTGCAGCTCTGTCTAGGGAGTTTAGAGCGCTAGCCATAAGAAATTTATCTATAAGGCTAAAGTCGATCGATTCGTAAATTGTCCTGTTGGCAGGCAAACGCCAGGTACCATCTTCACCCTGGATTCACCTTATACAGAAACTTAATATTCGCCTTTTCCAAATGCGGAGTCTTTCCATTTGGCTGGAAGATATTCCAAACCAAAGAGGAAAAGCATATGCAATCAGAGGCCTTTTTATCTGTTTGTAGATAAGTAATCTAACCTTAACAATCAGCCCTCTAGTAGCATTTATAGCACGTTGGTAGGCCCAATATATACACCTGACTTTTCTTAGTTTGTAGTCAATATGCCTAACAATCTCGAAGTTGCTATGCAAAATAAGGCCCACATATTTGATCAGGTCCGAATTGCGAATTTTTTGCCCTCCAGCCACACGATTTGGCTCATACTGCCTGGCGCTGCGGTATAAGTATTTTTTCTTTCCCTTGAATGTAATCGCTTCACATTTGTCTACGTTTAAGTGCGTTTCCAGGTATGGAAATATTTGGAGAGCTGATCCAAATATGCACTTAAACGTGCATTAGTGTTCCCCGCATGTGCTCCGGCCGCAGCGGTAAATATATCATCTGCATATGCCAGGAGCAAATGCCCTTCAGGCGCATGTGGTACATCACTAGTAAAAATGTTGAAAAGGAAAAGTCCAAGGAGAGACTCTTGTGATACCCCAACATTTACTGCCCTTTCTGAAGAAATGTCTTCATCAACTTTAACCCCAAAACTTCGATTTACTAGGAAACTAGTCTCTAGTCTACATATATTAAAATCGGAGCGTAGCCTTCTCATTTTATATATGATGGCATTTTGCCAAGCATTATCAAATGCTTTGGCAAAATCTAAACTAACCGTGATCTGGCGGGTTTTTAGTGCTTTACTCACAAAGGTCCCTAAGACCATGAGGGCTTGTGATGTTGAGTGGCCTCCCCTGAAGCCAAATTGGCTTTCAGGTATAAAAGTATAAAATATTCAAAAAGCTTCCCAAAAGCTGGGAGTAAGCTAATTGGACTATAGTTATTGTAATGTGTTGGGTCCTAACCAGGTTTCAGGATGGGTATTGTTATTGCCCTTTTCCATGAAACCGGAAAATAGCCCAAATTTATGCAATGGTTAAAGATAATCGAAATATGTTTCCAAGCAGGGCTATCGGTCCTCCTTAACACGATGTCAGGGATTCCATCCGGTTTCCGCGATTCCATCCGCGGATTTGCGATTTGATCTCCTTCTTAACCCTACCCCAATATTTGGTGATTTGAGGAATTTATGATGTCGCCATATATTGTCCTCACTTATTGTGGATCCATCTGCAGGTGATCTGCAAATGTCACCAAAGGGGACTTATAATTGTACATCGATACTTCATTTCTAACAGCATTACTTAAAGAAGAGGTATCGTCGGCATCCGAGTGTCCTTGGTCAACGTCCGCTAACATGTCAGCCTTTTGGCTAGACACGACTGCGTAACTCCATCGTTACCTATGAGGTCTGGGGTTTTGGCATAGCGACTAATACCCGCCGCAGCCTTAACCCAACCGTTCACCTGGATTTCGCTGAGGTATCGTATCCACTGAACTTTCTCGTATTCCGCAATCGCACGTAAACTGTCATTTTCAGGGCTCTATGGTCAGATTTACAATCAACGGTTGTAATTCCTCGCCCATCATTATCATCTATATGTATACCAGATGAAGCCAAGCAGATATCAATGAAGGTTTGTGAACCTATAGTGACTCTGGTTGGTCCATCTGTGAACTGCATTATCTTATGGCACTATCATATGGTACAACTCCGATACTGCATTATCGACACCCTCGGTCCTGGCACGGCACTACCCACGGACTCTTCCATGGTGACCGGACACTCCACCTGGATGAAGCCAAGAGCCGACGGCAAAAATTTAACAAATTGCCGACGGCACACCACTTTATGTTTTCCCGACGGCAAACCACTTATCCAAATGCCGACGGGATTCACTATTTAACTTAGAGCTTTTATCCTTAGTTTGAAACACTCCAAGTTATTTTCACTTCACAAGTCACTTTTTCACTATCCTCTGACGGTCTGCACACTCCAAGAGCTCAAAGCAGAATATGTTCAACACTCATTTCATTTATATTACCCATATTCAATTTCATACAGAGTTTAGTAATTGCTTACAGACTATTATCTTAAACCTACTCTAACACATATAATGTTTATCTAGAGATTTAACTGTTATTATATCAAATAAGGCAAGGCCAGCCAACTTTTAGTTTATTTATGTTGAAGTAGTTTTTGTGGATTTCCTCGGAAAAAAGGGATGAAAAAACGAGGTTCTTTTTTTTCTTAAACTACTTAAACTACTAAAAAAACAATAACAGTAAAATAAATAAACAAAACAAATAAATAAAAAAAACAAAATATATATATATATATATATATATATATATATATATATATATATATATATATATATATATATATATATATATATATATATATATATATATTGCAATACGGATTGCAATACAACGCCCAGGTATTTAATAATATTGGTGTTGTTTATTATTGTGTTTTCAAATTTAATTGTAGGTATGAACTTGCGCGCATTTCTGCAGACAGATCCTGGTCTACCCTTAAAAATGATTGACCTGCATTTATCTATGTTTAGTTTTAATTTGCATTTGTTGAAGAATTTTGTCAATTTACGCAGGTAGTTTTTTGCCCGATGGTGTATGTATGCAATCATTATATCATCTGCGAAAATTGACAGAAATTCTCCACTTGAAGATTCAGGTATATCTGCAATAAACAGATTGTAAAGAACAGGTCCCAGGACGGAGACTTGTGGGACCCCTGCCTTTATTGTATGGAGATTTGAACAGTGGTCATCTAGTGTCACAAAACATAACCTATTATTAAAGTAATTTTTAATAAGTCTTGTTGTTTCTTTGTTAAATTCATATTTCCTGTGCATTTTGTACACTATTCCTTCTTGCCAAACAGTGTCAAACGCCTTGCTGAAGTCATGGCTAACTGCTATGGTGGCTTTTCTTTTATTTAGTTCACTGGAAATTTGATTAGTTAATGTCATTAGGGCATGAGTGGTAGAAGTTTGTCTTTTGAACCCGTATTGGAAATCTTTGAGTATGTTTTTATCATCTATGTGCATATTAACTCTTTCTAGTATAAAGATTTCAAATAGTTTCCCGAAAGAACGTAATAATGAAATGGGACAATAGCTGCCTACATCTGTAGGGTCTTTCCCAGGTTTAAGTATTGGGATTAGTTTAGAGGTTTTCCATTTTTTGTGGGAAATATCCAATATTTATACAATGATTAAATATCAAGGCGAAATATTCCCAAGTAGTAAATTTTGTTCTTTTGAGAACATAGTTGGGGATTTTCCATCCCCGAAACTTTTCTTGTTATTTAATCTTTTAAGAACTGACCCAATATTGTTGGGCTTGATAAGCCTGAGTCTATTTGTATTAGACTGACCTGTGCTTCCATCAGCCAAAAAGTGATCTGAAAAATGTTCTATGGCTTCGTTGTCAAGTTGAATGCTGTTTATTATTTGGTCATCATTATAACTATTAATAGCTTGTGTTTCTGTGAAAGAATTGGCTAATAATTCTACAATTTCCTGCTGAGAACATATTCTCTGGTCATTCGTATGTTAAATTTGAAATATGTGACTTTTGTGATTTAGTCCGCTAAATGCTTTGGCCTGCCTAAACATATTTTCGTTGCATGATATTGAATTCAGATATCTAGTGTAATGTTCTTCTTCAAATTTAACTATTCTTTGTTTGATGATAATATCTTTGTTTTTGATATCCGCATTTAGTATGATATATGCTTGTGAGCTAGTTGTTCTATGCAATCTCCTACGAAGCCTCTTTTTATGTGCTATTAGATGTCTGATGGTAGTTCTGGGAGGAAACTCTTTTTGGTGCATATTTTTCTATATGGTTATTCATTGCATTTTGAAATGCCACAGTCATGCTATTTGTTGATAGATCAATTTCTGCTGCAGTTGCATTTCTATTTGCAGGTAGTTTATGTTCTGGGAGAATTCTATCCGATTTTCGATTATAGTCTCTGATTTTCATTTTTTTAAATTAAAATTTTTTTAGGAAATTCATTAATGATATCAGACAGAGTGAGACTAAAAATAACCCCCCATGGTCGGAGATACAGTCTATAGTATATTATCCCGTGTAGGTTTTTGTTGGGTCTATTAAGTTAATTCCGGTTGTTGTCATAAAAATCAATGTATGACTCAGAATTCTTTCCCTTGAATGTAATCGCTTCACATTTGCCTACGTTTAAGTGCGTTTCCAGGTATGGAAATATTTGGAGAGCTGATCCAAATATGCACTTAAACGTGCATTAGTGTTCCCCGCATGTGCTCCGGCCGCAGCGGTAAATATATCATCTACATATGCCAGGAGCAAATGCCCTTCAGGCGCATGTGGTACATCACTAGTAAAAATGTTGAAAACGAAAAGTCCAAGGAGAGACTCTTGTGATACCCCAGAATTTACTGCCCTTTCTGAAGAAATGTCTTCATCAGCTTTAACCCCAAAACTTCGATTTACTAGTAAACTAGTCTCTAGTCTACATATATTAAAATCGAAGCGTAGCCTTCTCATTTTATATATGATGGCTTTTTGCCAAGCATTATCAAATGCTTTGGCAAAATCTAAACTAACTGTGATTGTGATCTGGCGGGTTTTTAGTGCTTTACTCACAAAGGTCCCTAAGACCATGAGGGCTTGTGATGTTGAGTGGCCTCCCCTGAAGCCAAATTGGCTTTCAGGTATAATTTCTTTATCTTCCAGGTTTTGTTTTATCTCCGAAAGTATAAAATATTCAAAAAGCTTCCCAAAAGCTGGGAGTAAGCTAATTGGACTATAGTTATTGTAATGTGTTGGGTCCTAACCAGGTTTCAGGATGGGTATTGTTATTGCCCTTTTCCATGAAACCGGAAAATAGCCCAAATTTATGCAATGGTTAAAGATAATCGAAATATGTTTCCAAGCAGGGCTATCGGTCCTCCTTAACACGATGTCAGGGATTCCATCCGGTTTCCGCGATTCCATCCGCGGATTTGCGATTTGATCTCCTTCTTAACCCTACCCCAATATTTGGTGATTTGAGGAATTTATGATGTCGCCATATATTGTCCTCACTTATTGTGGATCCATCTGCAGGTGATCTGCAAATGTCACCAAAGGGGACTTATAATTGTACATCGATACTTCATTTCTAACAGCATTACTTAAAGAAGAGGTATCGTCGGCATCCGAGTGTCCTTGGTCAACGTCCGCTAACATGTCAGCCTTTTGGCTAGACACGACTGCGTAACTCCATCGTTACCTATGAGGTCTGGGGTTTTGGCATAGCGACTAATACCCGCCGCAGCCTTAACCCAACCGTTCACCTGGATTTCGCTGAGGTATCGTATCCATTGAACTTTCTCGTATTCCGCAATCGCACGTAAACTGTCATTTTCAGGGCTCTATGGTCAGAATTACAATCAACGGTTGTAATTCCTCGCCCATCATTATCATTTATATGTATACCAGATGAAGCCAAGCAGATGTCAATGAAGGTTTGTGAACCTATAGTGACTCTGGTTGGTCCATCTGTGAGTATAACATTTAGATCAGGACAGCTAGTTAAAAAATTTGAAACTATTTTTCCTCTAGTACAAGTTGAAACATTCCCCCAGCTAGTATGTTTAGCATTAAGGTCCGCCTCTATTATAACCTCCCCAGATCTAGCTAAATCCCTAAGAGGTTCTAAGCTATTAATGTCAAACTGCCACTGCGTACAGTGGTGACCCGCCGGTCATAAAGATCCTAATACAAGTACACTCGATGGGTCCCAAATAAAGTGGTACTTTTTATGTTTTCCCTTACTAATATAGCGGTACCCCCACCCCTAAGTTCTGGCCTATATTGTAACATACCCGCCTATCTAAAATCTGTGGTTTTGAGATAGTTTATGTTCAGCCAACATCATGACCTCCGGCCGATGCTCATCGAGGAACAACCGGAGGTAGTGCCTCCTGTGCCTCGATATTACGGAGTTGATGTTGGCAAATATAAATGTAGTTGACCTAACCATTTATATATAACATACCTACTAGCGAGACCGTGGCTTTCGTCTGGCTCGCTTTGTCCTTACTCTTGAGTTCCTCAGAAAATTGACGAACCTGCATGACCGAGGTCAGGAAATCTTTTCCAAAGATTTCATTGCAGAGTTCGTTAAAAAGATTGAACCCACTAACAACTTGCCCTAAGGATTGTTGCTGGTCCAAAGTTATGTTAGCTTTGGGTTGTTGTTTGCCCAAAGTTATATTAGCTTTGGGATGTTGTTGGCCCGGAGTTTTAGCTTTGTGCGCAGATGAAGTTCCAGTCGTTGTTGCAGAATCAAACGACACACCAGGCTGTATCTTACCACTATTTATAGGGAAGCTAGCTTTTGGGGTAAACTCCGCAGCTTTTTGGGCCTTACTTTCAGCTGCTTTAGCTAAAAGTTTGGGGCGAGTTGGACAGTCGCGAGCATTCGCGGCGTGTCCAGTGCTGTTGCAGGGTACGCTTTTGAATAGGTAATCTCGCCGCATAATAACCTTACCTGTAAATGGGTCAGTTACAGATATCAGTGTAGGCTTATTAACGCCCTTGGGAATTTTGCATTTCTGTGGGCCGTAGTCTCCTGCGCATTTAACGCAACAATATGGCATGCCACTATTTACCGACACATTAAAGTGTCTTTGACTATTGTGACATTGCGTGAGACCTTTTTTCTTGTCCTTTCGGAAAAGGACACTGCCTGTGAGGCCACGCCGTAATTTGTATAGGCCGTTAATATCTGATCCTTTGTCCAAGTGGATCAGGAATTTATTATCTCCCAGTTTGGTGACACATTTTATGTCAACATTAAATTTCAGGGCCTTAATCCCTGCTTCGACATGAGTAGTGCCATATGTGTCCGATAGGCCCTCCATTACTACGGAGTTTGGCCTTTTGGAGCGTGGGTATAGAAGTGTATACCCTCTTTAACGAAAAATTCTTTCACCTTCTCATGGACTTCCAATGAGGTAAGGTGAAAGGCACTAACCTTACGATTGACTAGCTTAACAGTAAATTTTCGTGTCCGAGCCATTTTATTAAATTGTCAGTCACCCCCTTTACGTTAATGTCTACTGTCGACAAGGGTGGTATCAACTTACCATTTTTTCCGGGAGTAGCATTCATTTGTGGCTTAACCACTTCTGCTGCTCATATTATTGCTGCTGCTGTTGTTGCTGCTGCTGGCTCTTTGTTGGGTCATTTGGTGATCTGGACCTTTTTCACATTACGTCGTGCTGTTTTGGCCGGTTTTCAAGCGACCTCGACGTCCTTCTTCCCAGGCAGGATGGGCTTCTTGAATGCCTGTAGTGGAGCCCGGCTTGCTTCCACCTGAGACTGACCCCCTTAAGCGGTGTGCACGCAGACTGCCTCACTGGCGGCATGATCAGGGCGACCTCCATTGAGGCATCACATTTTTGTGTAGATGAGCTCTCGTATGCTGCAATAATGCTCTTGCAGCTGGAGACGCGATGGAACTCAGCATTGAGATGTCTAGCCGTCTCTTCTTGGCGAGCCTTGACGACTCCAACTCTGCCGACAACGTTTTGTTATCCTTCGCAAGAAGTGATAACGAGGTTTCCAGCTGGCGGATTTTATCCTCCAGCTTCAACGATTCATAGGGGAGAGTCGCCCTCTTGCGAACCACGTTTTTTCTTTCGTTTTTGCTGCTTTTCAACAGCGGCGCCATCTGTGGTCGTGCCGTCTGTTGTGTCCTCTTTACTAGCCGAGACACAAACAGTAATGCATTGGGGTAATGCATTACCGACAGTTGTAAACCTCCGGCCGGTGAGATCGCCGGTAGTGCCGCGTCGATCTGTGTTATCGACAGCTCGAGCGTATAATACCACTGTACTACCGACCGGTACTATATTACATATCGGCACTGCACTACCAACACCAATGACCATTGGCACTGTATTATCGACCAAAGGTGTCTGCAACACCATCGTTACATCATTACCGACTGATATTGCATTACTAGTACTGCACAATCGACCGACACTGTATTACCTACATCACCGGTCATTGGCACTGCATTGCCGACATGCGGTATTGCACTACCGGCCGACGGTCCCGGTAGGTCATTACCATCGACCACCTCCGTCGGGGCCGACGGCTCCTTCCACAAAGGGAGTTACTACCAGCGGCAATCCTTTCCAAGATTGTCGCAGGAGAGTCACTTAACACACTTCCCGACGGCAGGCACAAATTCAATTTGCCGACTGGCAGTGCCGATATGTAATGCATTCACTTTTAGGCATGAGAAGCAAAATAAACTATGCTTTTTTGCCAACGACCATACCACGCTGAGTATATCGGTTCTCGTCCGATCACCGAAATTAAGCAGCGTCGGGCGCGGTTAGTAATAAGATGTGGGAACGCTGGGGAACACCGCGTGTTGTTGGCATTGTCCATTATTTTTTATTTAATTTAAAAAATATGTTTTCAAATTTAAAAAATATTTTTTTATATTTAAAAAATTATTTTTTATTTTTTCGTAAAAAATCTTTTAAATAGCTTTTATTTTATTTTTTAATTCAAAAAAGCAAAAAAAAATATTAACGTTATTTTGAATAGCTAATGAATATAATGTATTGATTTTCAGCTAAACATATTTTTGAACGTTGTAAAATATATTTTCTTTTATGGTTTAAAAATAATAATATAAGATTTATTTTCTCTATTTTGAAAAATGAAGCATAAAACATACTTATTTCCGTCTAATATTTGCTTTAAAGTAGTTTTAAAAATCATTTTAAGGTTGACCTTTGAAATATTTTTATTTCATACTGGTAAGAAAACTGTGTATTTCCCTTAATCAAAACAAGCATACAATCCCTTATTCGTTCGTGTGTATGTTCAACACTCAAAAGACGTTGTCTTAATGTAGCATTCACTGTCAGGCATGTGAAGCAAAATAAACTATGCCTCTTTGCCAACGACCATACCACGCTGAGAACATCGGTTCTCGTCCGATCGCCGAAATTAAGCAGCGTATTTAGATGGGTGACCGCTTGAGAACACCGCGTGTTGTTGTTGGCATTGTCCAACTTTTTTATATGTTTTTTTTAATTTAAGAAATATTTTTTCTAATTTAAAAAATATTTTTTTTATTTAAAATATTATTTTTTATTTTTTCGTAAAAAAATCTTTTAAATAGCTTTTATTTTATTTTCATAATTCAAAAAATAACAAGTCAAAAAGTAGTAAGTTCGGCCGGGCCGAACTTTGAATACCCTCCACCATTCGGAACGAATTTGGAAATTTTCAGAATATAAAATCATTACAACATTCTGTTAAAATTTTAAAAATACCAAATATAGACATTATATTGAGGTGTATACGATGTAGGCCTACATAGGCATTGTTTGTCATAAGCTATTACCATATTCAAATTCGTAACTTGAAATAAACGGTGAATAATGTTGCTAAAATCATCAAAATATCGTATATAGGGAGGTACCGTTATATCGGAGCTGTACGAAGGCCTGGACCTGCATAGACAATTTTCTGTCACAGGCTGTAGCATCCATTACGAACTTCAAATACCACACCTCAAACAATTTCGGTGGGTATTGTACCTAAAATCGTCAAAATACCGAATATAGGGATGTACATATTTATGGGCCCTATACGAAGACCTGAACCAGCATAGATAATGTTCTGTCTTATGGTGTAGTATTCAATTAGAACTTCAAATACCAAATTTGAAACAATTCCGGTGAATAATGTCGCAACAATCATCAAAATACCGAATATAGGGGGGTACCGTTATATAGGGGCTATACGAAGATGTGGACCTGCACAGACAATTTTCTGTCTTAGGGTGAAGTATCCAATTCGAACTTCAAATACCAAATTTGAAACAATTCCGGTGAATAATGTCGCTAAATTCATTAAAATACCCAATATCGGGAGGTACCGTTATATGGAGGCTATATGAAGATGTGGACTTGCACAGACAATTTTCTGTCTTAGGGTGTAGTATCCATTTCGAACTTTAAATACCAAATTTGAATTAAAATACCGAAAATCGGGAGGTACCGTTATATGGGGGCTATATGATAACTTGGACCTACATGGCCCATTTACGAACTTAGCCTGCCTACTGGAATACTAAACATGTGTGCAAAATTTTAGCCATCTATCTCAATTCATTCGAAAGATAGCGTGATTACAACAGACAGACAGACAGACAGACGGACTTGGCTAAATCGTCTTAGAATTTTACGCTGATCAAGAATATATATACTTTGTTGGGTCTGACATGAGTATTTCGAGGAGTTACAAACGGAATGACAAAGTTAATATACCCTCCATAAAATGGTGGAGGGTATAAAAAAATAACGTTACTTTGAATAGCTAATGAATATAATGTATTGATTTTCACCTAAACATATTTTTGTACTCTGTAAAATATCTTTTCTTTTATGGTTTAAAAATAATTCATATTAACTTTGTTTTGGCTTAAGGTCAATTGAAAACATCAGTGTTTTTTTTTTATAATTTTGATTTTTATTGTCCGATATTTCGACTGTCTTCGACAGTCATCTTCAGGGAAAAAACTACAAAGATACAAAACATTTAACAAATAGGATAACAATAATAACACACAATTTTACTTTTTAGTGAGAAAAGCAACAGTCTATGCTAAACTAAATTTTTGTCTGTCTATGCTTTTGAACTATGTTCCAATAAATGTGTGCACAGTGGTCAGTGTCAGTTTTAGAGTTCATTCTATTATCTGTTGGTATGTTTATCATATATAACATTTCTAGAGTAAAACGCCTTTTATAATTATTTTCTTGTGTCAGTATTTTAACGTCTTTAACGTCTATTTGGTGTATGACCAGTCATCGTGCAATGTGCCGCAAGCGCCGTCTTTTGTTCTAGTGGTTTGTCCGATTTTTGATCTGACTTATGTCCAGATAGTCTAGTCTTAAGTTTACTTTTTGTTGTACCAACATATACCTTCTGGCATATGTTAGTTTCGTCCCCTGCACATTTTATCTTATATACTACATTGCACTTATCTTCTTTTTATACCCTCCACTACAAAAAGTATGGAGGGTATATTAAGTTCGTCATTCCGTTTGTAACTCATCGAAATAATCATTTTAGCCCCAACAAAGTATATATATTCTTGATGAGCGTAAAATTCCAAGACGATTTAGCCCTGTCCGTCTGTTGTAATCACGCTACAGTCTAAACGAATTTAGATAGGAAGCTAAAATTTTGCACAGATCTCTCTTTTGTCTGCAGGCAGGTCAAATTCGAAGATGGGATATATCGGTCCACGATATCGTATAGCCCCAATATAACGGTACCCCCGATATTTGGTATTTTGATGATTTTATCCACATTTTTCAACGGAATTGTCTGAAAATCCACACAAGGAGTTCCTTGTGGGTACTTTATACCTCGGCAGAGAATTATCTATATAGGTCCAAGATATCGTATAGCCCCCACATAACGGTACCCCGATATTTGGTATTTTGATGATTTTATCCACATTTTTCAATGGAATTGTCTGAAATTCCACAAAAGGAGTCCCTTGTGGGCATTTTATCCCATCAAAAAGAATTGTCTATATAGGTCCACGATATCGTATATCCCCCATATAACGGCACCCCCCGATATTCGGTATTTTTATGATTTTACCCACAATTTTTATCGGAATTGTCCGAAAATCCACACAAGGATTTCCTTGTGCGTACTTTATACCTCGACAGAGAATTATCTATATAGTTCCACGATATCGTACAGCCCTTTTATAACGGTACCTCCGATATTCGGTATTTTGATGTTTTTAGCCATATTTTTCAACGGAATGGCCACAAGGGGTTCTTTGTGAGCACTTCACCTCTGACAGAGAATTGTCTATATAGGTTAACGATAACGGTACCCCGCGATATTCGGTATTTTAATGATTTTAGCCACATTTTCCAATCGTATTGTGTGAAAATCCACACACGGAATTCTTTTTGAGCACTTTACCCCTGAAACGGAATTGTATATATAGGTCCACAATATAGTATATCCCCCATATAAAGATACTCCCCTATATTCGGTATTTTGATGATTTCAACCACATTTTTCAACGGAATTGTCTGAAATTCCACACAAGGGGTTCTTTGTGAGCACTTTACCCCCTGACATAGAGTTCTCTATATAGGTTAACGATATCGTATATTTTGATGATTTTAGCTATATATTCAAATGGTATTCTCTGAAAATCCACACAAGGATTTCTTTGTGAGCACTTTACCCCTGAAAGGTATTTGTCTATATAGGTCCACAATATCGTATATCCCCCATATAACGGTTCCCCCGATATTCGGGAATTTGGTTATTTTAGCCACATTTCCCAATGAAATTATCTGAAAATCCACAAAAGGAGTTCCTAGATTTGTCTATATAGGTCCACAATAGCGTATATCCCCCCATATATCGGCACGTTCCGCTATTAGGTATTTTAAAGATTTTAACAGAATTTTCAATGGATTTTATTTTTTGGAATATTTTCTAATTCGTTCTAAATGATGGAGGGTATTCACTGCTTTTTTACTTGTTTTATTTTCGATTTTGTTTTGCTAAATAAAGAATTGACGTAATTCTTAGATTTAAAGGCTAATTGATACTTGTCATTATTATAAATATTGGAGTTGCAGAATCGCTCCGAAAGTCCAGGTATATATGTAACTGGCTTGTATAACTTTTCCATTGTATCCCTCGTTTTGATTTTATTATTGTTTTTTGCGCCTTTTATAAGATTGTCAATAGTGTTTTTCGGGAAGTCGTTGTTTTGAAGGACATTACGTATTCGGTGTTCGTTTTTTTGGTGAAATTGTTCGTCGCTTATGCTATGTACCCTTTTAATAAAATTTACGGCTGTATTTATTTTTATTCGTCTTGGATGTTTTGAATAATAGTTGATAAGTCGTCATGAAGCTGTCGGTTTTTGATACCACTCAAGGATCAGTTCATTGCCTTGTCTGATTATAAGGGCGTCCAAGTATGCTAGTTTTCTTTGTTCTTCGGTTTCGTGGGTAAACTGCACATTTCTATCTTAAGAGTTTAAAATATTTAAAGCATTGTCAATTTCCGTTTTCTTTAAAATGCAAAATAGGTCGTCAACATATTTTATTTTTTTTTTTTTTTTGGTTTTATCATCACAGGACAGGGCTAAATCGTCTTAGAATTTTACGCTGATCAAGAATATATATACTTTGTTGGGTCTAAAATGATTATTTCGATGAGTTACAAACAGAATGACGAACTTAATATACCCTCCATACTTTTTTTGGTGGAGGGTATAATAAACAAGTAAAAAAGCAGTAAGTTCGGCCGGGCCGAACTTTAAAAACCCTTCAACATTTGGAACGAATTAGAAAATATTCAAAAAAATAAAATCCATTGAAAATTCTGTAAAAATCTTTAAAATACCTAATATCGGAAGGTGCCGATATATGGGGGGATATACGCTATTGTGGACCTATAGAGACAAATCTAGGAACTCCTTGTGTGGATTTTCAGATAATTCCATTGGGAAATGTGGCTAAAATCACAAAATCCCGAATATCGGGGGTACCGTTATATGGGGGATACACGATATTGTGGACCTATATAGACAAATACCTTTCAGGGGTAAAGTGCTCACAAAGAAATCCTTGTGTGGATTTTCAGAGAATACCATTGGAATATATAGCTAAAATCATCAAAATACCGATTAACGGGGGTACCGATATATGGGGGCTATACGAGATCGTTAACCTATATAGAGAACTCTATGTCAGGGGGTAAAGTGCTCACAAAGAACCCCTTGTGACCATTCCGTTGAAAAATATGGCTAAAAACATCAAAATACCGAATACCGGGGGTACCATTATATAAGGGCTATACGATATCGTGGACCTATATAGATAATTCTCTGTCGAGGTATAAAGTACCCACAAGGAAATCCTTGTGTGGATTTTCAGACAATTCCGATAAAAATTGGGTGTAAAATCATAAAAATACCGAATATCGTGGGGTACCGTTATATGGGGGATATACGATATCGTGGTACTGTATAGACAATTCTCTCTCAGGAGGTGAAGTACTCACAAGGAACTACTTGTGTGGATTTTAAGACAATTCCATTGAAAAGCGTGGCTAAAATCATAAAAATACCGAAAATCGGGGGGTACAGTTATATGGGGGATATACGATATCTTGGACCTATATAAACAATTCTTTTTGAGGGGGTAAAATGCCCACAAGGGACTCCTTTTGTGGAATTTCAGACAATTCCATTGAAAAATGTGGATAAAATCATCAAAATACCAAATATCGGGGGTACCGTTATATGGGGGCTATACGATATCGTGGACCTATATAGACAATTCTCTGCCGAGGTATAAACTACCCACAAGCAACTCCTTGTGTGGATTTTCTGACAATTCCGTTGAAAAATGTGGCTAAAATCATCAAAATACCGAATATCGGGGGGTACCGTTATATGGGGGATATACGATATTGTGCACCTATATAGATAATTCTCTGCTGAGGTATAACGTACCCACAAGGAATTACTTGTGTGGATTTTCAGACAATTCCGTTGAAAAATGTGGCTAACATCATCAAAATACCGAATATCGGGGGGTACAGTTATATGGGGGCTATACGATATCGTGGACCGATATACCAGATCTTCGAACTTTGAACCTGCCTGCAAACTTAGAATTTTACGCTGATCAAGAATATATATACTTTGTTGGGTCTAAAATGATTATTTCGATGAGTTACAAACGGAATGACGAACTTAATATACCCCCCATACTATTTTTGGTGGAGGGTATAATTAAAAAGCAGTAAGTTCGGCCGGGCCGAACTTTGAATACCCTCCACCATTTGGAACGAATTACAAAATATTCAAAAAAATAAAATCCATTGAAAATTATGTTAAAATCTTCAAAATACCTAATATCGGAAGATGCCGATAACTGTACGGGGGGTACCGTTATATGGGGGATATACGATATCGTGGACCTATATCGACAAATCTTTTTGAGGGGGTAAAATGCCCGCAAGGGACTCCTTTTGTGGAATTTTAGATAATTCCGTTGGGAAATGTGGCTAAACTCATCAAAATCCCGAATATCGGTGGTACCGTTATATGGGGGATATACGATATTGTGGACCTATATAGACAAATACCTTTCAGGGGTAAAGTGCTCACAAAGAAATCCTTGTTTGGATTTTCAGAGAATACCATTGGAATATAAAGCTAAAATTATCAAAATACCGAATAACGAGGGTACCGTTATATGGGGGCTATACGATATCGTTAACCTATATAGAGAACTCTATGTCAGGGGGTAAAGTGCTCACAAAGAACCCCTTGTACTCACAAAGAACTCCTTTTGTGGATTATCAGACAATTCCGTTGAAAAATGTGGGTAAAATCATCAAAAGACCGAATATCGGGGGTAATGTTATATGGGGGCTATACGATATCGTGGACCGATATACCCGATCTTCGAATTTCGAACCTGCCTGCAGACTTAGATTTGGAACGCTGATCAAGAATATATATACTTTGTTGGGTCTAAAATGATTATTTCGATGAGTTACAAACGGAATGACGAACTTAATATACCCCCCATACTATTTTTGGTGGAGGGTATAATAAAAAAGCAGTAAGTTCGGCCGGGCCGAACTTTGAATACCCTCCACGATTTGGAACGACTTAGAAAATATTCAAAAAAATAAAATCCATTGAAAATTCTGTTAAAATCTTCAAAATACCTAATATCTGAAGGTGCCGATAACGGTACGGAGGGTACCGTTATATAGGGGATATACGATATCGTGAACCTATATCGACAAATCTTTTTGAGGGGGTAAAATGCCCGCAAGGGACTCCTTTTGTGGAATTTCAGATAATCCCATTGGGAAATGTGGCTAAACTCATCAAAATCCCGAATATCGGGGGTACCGTTATATGGGGGATATACGATATTGTGGACCTATATAGACAAATACCTTTCAGGGGTAAAGTGCTCACAAAGAAATCGTTGTGTGGATTATCAGACAATTCCGTTGAAAAATGTGGGTAAAATCATCAAAAGACCGAATTCATGGGAGTACCGTTATATGGGGGATATATGATATTGTGGACCTATATAGACAATTCCCTTTCAGGTTTAAAGTGCTCACAAAGAATTCCTTGTGTGGATTTTCGCACAATACGATTGGAAAATGTGGCTAAAATCATCAAAATACGGAATATCGCGGGGTACCGTTTTATGGGGGCTATACGTTATCGTTAACCTATATAGAGAATTCTCTGTCGGGGGGTAAAGTGCTCACAAAGAACCCCTTGTGGCCATTCCGTTGAAAAATATGGCTAAAAACATCAAAATACCGAATGTCGGGGATTTGTGGATTTTCAGACAATTCCGATAAAAATTGTGGGTAAAATCATAAAAATACTGAATATCGGGGGGTACCGTTATATGGGGGATATGAAATGAAAACTCTTTTGGGTTTATTGGGGAAGCCGCAAAATGCGACTTCCCCTTACTTTATTCAAATTAGAACTGAACTAAAATTAACTTAAGCTAAATGAAAAATAAAGTCAGCGCTTAGTAAGCATAATGCATGCTTACTATCTAAGAGTAGTGCGGACAACACACCTCAAAAAAGTGAGTGTGTAAAGTTACATACTGAAGGTATTGTAACTTGAGTAAAAGCATACTCTAAGTTGGATACAGAAGGTATGCCAACTTGGACAAATGTGTCAACCAGTATGGTACGTTGTCGTACGGAAGGTATGGCAACATGGATGAATCAAACACACTACACCTCCCTTTTTAACAAAGAATAATCAGCGGTTTATATTGATTATTCTTAGTTGAATTTAATTCATATAATTTTATAATTCATGAATTTTATTCATATAAATTCGTAACTGTCAGTGCTGGCATCATTTAAAGTTAGTTTGTTCTGGTTAATTTTAAAATTTAGTTTAATGTTTACAAATTACTCATATTTTTTCTCTTGTATAGAGACTAATGCCTACAAATATATTTAACGTTACTTGTTAAATACGATTACAATTTTTGTTCTATAATATATTTTTTTTTATAAAAAAAAAAATTATTATATGATAATAACGAAAAATAGAACATTTTTTGACTTAAGCGATATTTTTAAAATATAATTTATGGTTTGTAAAAATCAAATAGAATTTTATAAAACTTTGTTGTGCTGTCTTAAATTTTAATTTGAGTGATTTAATATGTTTTTTTTTTCATTATTTTACACATATGCCTAATTTTTATTAATTAATAGATGTATTCTTATATGTTAGTTTACTAAGTCGAATTGAAAAGTTAAATGCTCTAAAGTGGATTTAGATCAAAGTATGTTTATATATATTATTATTATATATTATATAATTATATTTTCATAGGTACTGGCCAGTTATCTATGTTTTATGTAAGTATTATAATTTATTGTATGTATATGCTAAATTTATACGTACGTATATTTTAGAGGCAGAGTTATATTTAAGAGGCAGTTAAAAAATAGTATTTTCAAACAATTCATACGGACAATAACCATGGACTGTTGATGGAGTAGTATTAAAATAGTATGTAAAATATTTAAGCCATTCGTCCCAATCCGTTCGTTCTAATGACACATAAGAACGAATATATTCATTAAATGTCCTATGTGACCTTTCTATGGATCCAACTGTTTGATGGTGGCATGCTGTCGAGGGAGAATGTTTCACATCCAACATCTTAAAAAGTTCCTGCAGGGTCTGGTTTTTATACTCTGTTCCTCTGTCAGTTAAATTTTTTCTCTTTGGTCCATATGTAAGTACAAAGTTTTCAAATATTGCCGTAGCTATTGTTTTTGCCGTTTTATCGGGTACTGGTATAGTTACCAGGTACTTGGTGAGATTACATTACTCTTGGTGAGATTACATATTACTGTTTGACTTAATAAACGGAATTATTGTATCAATAACGAGAATATCAAAGGCACTTGCTAGGGTTTCCGTTATACACATGGGTTCTTTCGTCCTTTTAAGGGACTTGTTCTCTTGGCATTTACTGCAATTTTTAACATAGTTTTTGATGTCTTTAGACATTCCTTTCCAACGATATTTAGTGCAGAGTTCTTCTGACATTCTTTTGATGCCAGGGTGACCTCCGTATAATAGGTCATTATGATACGTTTGTAGGAGTTTTCTTTTCTGCTCGTCAGCAGATATTTTCCCTAATTTTGGCGTTAACGCTATTGTTAGTTTCTTTAATAACTCATTTAATGAGAGTTGCAATTTGAATATTCCCTTATTACCGGTTATTTTCTTCAACCTAGGAATGAATTGACTTAGATCAAAGCTTCCATTAGCAATAAGGTCATCAATCTTTACAATTTCTAAAGTTTTCTTCCATATTTAAGGATACACTTTGGAGTTGTACCAGAGAGAGAAATCTTTAGGCGAACACTTTTCTTTACCTCCTTTGCATTTAGTGGTTCGTAGACCCTAGGAATGTCTGACACGTTTTTGACTATGTGGAATTCTATAATTTTTTTATATAAACAGGGGTATCATCCATTACTCGGAACTGTTGTTTATAAAAATTATTAGTTGTGATTTTTTCGGTTTTCGGTTACTGAGAATTCAGTACATAAGTCAGTTAAACGTTTTTTGCAAAATCAGGAAAATTTGTTAGCCTTTTCAACACTTGTTCACTACGATCGTCCCGGGGGCATTGTATCTGTATAAAACTATAATAGGATAAGTCTTCTGTTATAATGTGAACACTGATAGAAAGGAAACAATAAATATCACTTATGATGTGAGTGAAATTATAAGAGAGAATTTCTCTTAAAAATATTTACTTTTTGTCTTTTTTTAATAAAATTTTAAATGCGGTTCCGGCTCTAACTCCAAGTTTAAAAGTTCCGCTACTTCGTTGAGCTGTAGCCAGGATTAAGTTGGGTGTGTTTGAGATTACCGAAGTTCGAGGACGGAATTCCAAATGTATTGCTTTGCGATAATGTATTGATGTTTTGCCATTAGCAGGCAACGTTTGGGTTGCTTTTGGTTGTTGGTCCGTTCAAACACTGGACCCCGTTTTGCGCCAACATCACAGTGGTAGTTGTAGCGAAACAAGCTAACGAACATGTATGTTTAATTAATTTACACGCTTTAGGCTCCATTCTTTACTGGTTTGTTACTTGAAAATTGTATTATTATAATTGTTGTTGATATATAATTTCATTAGTTGTTTTTTTTTTTAGATCCGTTGTTTCTGTATCAGTCACTTGTTTTTTCAAAAAACAAGAGGCCTTTTTCTTTCTCTTTTCTATTTATAATTTACGAGCTTGCCCGGTCCGTATTGCCGGCCCATAGTTTAAGTGTTTAATATATACAGATTATCCGAATTCACATCATACATGGTTCATCACTTTTGTAGATTTTAAAGTTTTTTTCTTGTTTGGCAGGATCGCCATGAAATGAAAACTCTTTTGGGTTTATTGGGAAGCCTTACTTTATTCAAATTAGGACTGAACTAAAATTATCTTACAAAAATTAACTTAAGCTAAATGAAAAATAAAGTGAGCGTGGGAAACGCTTAGTAAGCATAATGCATGCTTACTATGTCGGAGTAGAGCGGACAACACACCTCAATAAAGTGAGTGTGTAAAGTTACATACTGAAGGTATTGTAACTTGAGTAAAAGCATACTATAAGTTGGATACAGAAGGTATGCCAACTTGGACAAATGTGTCAACCAGTATGATACGTTGTCGTACGGAAGGTATGGCAACATGGTTGAATCAAACACACTACAGATATACGATATCGTGGACCTGTATAGACAATTCTCTCTCAGAAGGTGAAGTACTCACAAGGAACTACTTGTGTGGATTTTAACACAATTCCATTGAAAAGCGTGGCTAACATCATCAAAATACCGAATATAGGGGGTACAGTTATATGGGGGATATACGATATCGTGGACCTATATAGACAATTCTTTTTGAGGGGGTAGAATGCCCACAGGGTACTCCTTTTGTGGAATTTCAGACAATTCCATTGAAAAATGTGTATAAAATCATCAAAATACCAAATATCGGGGGTACCGTTATATGGGGGCTATACGATATCGTGGACCTATATAGATAATTCTCTGCCGAGGTATAAAGTACCCACAAGGAACTCCTTGTGTGGATTTTCAGACAATTCCGTTGAAAAATGTGGCTAAAATCATCAAAATGCCGAATACCGGGGAGTACCGTTATATGGAGGCTATACGATATTGTGGACCTATATAGATAATTCTCTGCCGAGGTATAACGTACCCACAAGGAATTACTTGTGTGGATTTTCAGACTATTCCGTTGAAAAATGTGGCTAACATCATCAAAATACCGAATATCGGGGGTACCGTTATATGGGGGCTATACGATATCGTGGACCGATATACCCCATCTTCGAATTTGACCTGCCTGCAGACAAAAAAGAGATCTGTGCAAAATTTTAGCTTCCTATCTTAATTCGTTTAGACTGTAGCGTGATTTCAACAGACGGACGGACAGGGCTAAATCGTCTTAGAATTTTACGCTGATCAAGAATATATATACTTTGTTTGGGCTAAAATGATTATTTCGATGAGTTACAAACGGAATGACGAACTTAATATACCCTCCATACTTTTTTTGGTGGAGGGTATAAAAAGAAGATAAGTGCAATGTAGTATATGAGATAAAATGTGTAGGGGACGAAACTAACATATGCCAGAAGGTATATGTTGGTACAACAAAAAGCAAACTTAAGACTAGACTATCTGGACATAAGTCAGATCAAAAATCGGACAAAGCACTAAAACAAAAGGCGGCGCTTGCTGCACATTGCACGATGACTGGCCATAAACCGAATTTTAAAGACGTTAAAATACTGACACAAGAACATAATTATAAAAGGTGTTTTACTCTAGAAATGTTAAATATTATAAGCATTCGAACAGATAATAGAATGAACTATAAAACTGATACTGACCACTGTGCACACATTTATAGGAACATAGTTCAAAAGCATAGACAGACAAAAATTTAGTTTAGCATAGACTGTTGCTTTTCTCACTAAAAAGTAAAATTGTGTGTTATTATTGTTATCCTATTTGTTGATTGTTTTTGTCTTTGTAGTTTTTTCGCTGAAGGAAAAAAAAATCAAAATTATAAAAATAAAACACTGATGTTTTCAATTGACCTTAAGCCAAAATAAAGTTATTAAGTATCAATATACATGTCAACAATAAATAAACAACAGCGTTTCAAAATAATAATATAATATTTATTTTCTCTATTTTGAAAAATAAGGTATAAAACGTACTTACTTGCATCTAATATTTGTTTTAAAGTTGTTTTAAAAATCATTTTAAGGTTCATCTTTGAAATATTTTTATTTCATACTGGTAAGAAAACTGTTTATTTCCCTTAATCGAAACAAGCATATAATCCCTTATTCGTTCGTGTGTATGTTCAACCAGTCCAGTCTTCATCATGAAGACATCTATCCTGTCTATTTTCGCCCTTTAGGAAGAGGATCTGTAGGAGCCATCTGACCTAAGGATGGGGCGTAGACCTAGACAAGAGAAGAGTATTTTTCTTTCCCACACCCTTAGCCTTTCCATCTGGTGAGATGAAATGTCAACCCAGACGGGGAAGGCATAGGCGACGATAGGTCCGATCACTTGCCGGTAGATCAGAAGCCTTACATCGTGAGAAAGACCACCCCTCATCCTCAAGATTCGACTATATCCGAAATATAGACCCTAAGCCCTAGAAAGGACGTAGTCTATATGTCGAACCTCTCATGAAATACTACCCCTAAGTATTTCATCTTGTCTGAAGCAGGAACCTGCTCAGAACCGGCTGAAACCTTCTAAAATTAGGGTATACTATGCCTGGCCGACCAAGCAATGCCGTAGCACAACATTTCCCTACATTCAACTTTAGGCGCCATGTAACAAAGTATCGATGGAGGGAATATAGGTACTCGTTAACGCGCCTATTTACCGACCCAGCAAGCGGACCGGAAAAGGATAATAAGACATCATCGGCATAGGTCAGGAGAAGACCACCAGAGGGAGGAGCCGGGAAGTCAGAGGAAAATATGTTGTACAACATCGGGTCAAGAAGGGAACCTTGAGGAACCCCTGCCAACACAGGGCGGCGACTACAGAGTTGCTCACCCACCTTAATTCTGAAGAATCGATCCCTAAGGAGGCTAGCGACCATTCTACAGGATTGGCTGTCAAAGCCAAACGATTGGAATTTATATAAAATTCCGTCGTGCCAGACATAGTCAAAAGCCCTGGCAATATCTAAAGAGACGGCTATAGTTTCGTACTTCCTGTCGAAGCCATTTCCAACAAAATTACTAAAAGCCTTTATGGCATGGGTCGCAGAGAGGCCAGACCTAAAACCGAACTGACAATCCCGCAGAATTCTCCTATTTTCTGCAGTTCTTCTAATCCTTGCCAGAACAAAGGATTCAAATAACATTCAAAACGGTGATAGAAAGGAAATAGACCTGTAGTTACCACACTGAGAGGGATCAGAACCCCATTTCAGAATGGGAACCATCTTGGCCTCCTTCCAAGCCGTTGGAAAGTATCCTACATTAAGACAACGGTTGAAGAGGATTATCAAAAAGGATAGAATTACATTTCCTGCCCTTTTCAAATCTACATCGGGAATTTGGTCCATACCGCAGGATTTACGGGTTGGTCGGCATTAAAGCGCAAAACCAACCTTCCTGGGATAGACAAACCCGCCATTTTCCCAAAGGGGAAGTTGTCCACAGAGGAGCCATTAGCAGTGAATGCTAATGCCCTTCCACCGCCAAGTTGACTTGACTATATTTGGGCACTGAAGCATCTATGGCATCTCGGAAGGCGGAGCCTAAATCCTCAATGCAGCTATCTATATCCGAAATGAATACGTTGCGGTCGGCTGGCAGATTTACCTCCTCCAAGCCGCTGAGCAAGCGCTGCCTATATCGACGGATATTCATCTGGTCGAAGTTGTGAAACGACCTGACTTCTCCATTTTGTAAGGAGCCTGTGTCTATTTCTATGAGAACCGCCCTATGGTCGGATTCAAAGTGGTCGGTCGTTGAGGTCGATTTACCCGTTGCCAGTGCTACGCCTGGCGTATGCAGGAAGAAGTCGATATACGACCCTGCCGTTCCATTGGGCCTATCAGATGGAATGGCTGCTACATCCGGACAATCGAGAAGGAAGGCAGAGATTGAGATCCAAAAAAATCAAAGTAAAAAAGGGCCAGGACATTTAAAAAAAAAAATAAACTAGACTAACTTATGAACTACTTACTATCTACTATAAACTAAAACTAAGATAAAAAATTAAAATATTTGCAATATTTACAAGTTTATTGGGTAGTTTTATATAGAGTTTCAACTATGTTCATAGTATTATACCTTCTATGGTAGAATAACAATTCGTCTGATTCATTATATAATAGACCGTCTTCAAGTAGTTTAGGAAGAGACCCTTGTGGGAAGTGTTTCCTTAGACGCAGAGCCTCTGCATCGTATGGGCAATACAGGGAATCCTAAACCAAACCATTCTCTAGCTGTTGTGCCCCTTGTACAAAGTTCAAGGTCCCCCTCATGAGAAAGCGTTCGTTCGATGCCTGTCATATCGTATGTGACTCTACATGATGGCCTTCTAATGGACCCATCATATCTTAAAGTTGGTCTCAGCCCTAAGCAATAGTTTAAAATGGACCTTTCCTATTTCCTAAGCCTTTCCATCTGACTCGACGAAATAGAGAACCAGATCGGAAAGGCTTAGGAAATTATGGGTCTAATTACCTGTTTATACAATAGGAATTCGATGTCATTTGATAGCCCACCATTATATATAAGGACGCCTTGATATGCAAAATATACTTTTTTCGCCCGTTCAAGAATGAAATCCACATGCCTGATGAATTCGAATTTCTCACAGAGTATAACACCTAAATACCTGATCTTATCCTTTACAGGTATGATTTCATCCCCCAATTTAAGTATAGGAAAGTCGACTCGTGGTTTACCTTTAAATACGATTGCTGTACATTTGTCAACGTTTAGCTTGAGGCCCCACATTGTCTCTATAAGCGAGACCTGCCACAGCTTAGACCTTTCTAAAGGTTCTATTGTTTACTGTGATGCCTTCAAGAAAATTTTGGAAACGCTCTTGTTCAAAAATTCGGATGGAGTCACCTATTATTCGATCTAAGTTCTTGATGTCCGCTTTTAAGATATTTATAAGGGATGGATCAATAGTTCTACGTAAAGCGCGGCAGATTCTCCTTCGTTCCTTGATAAAGCGTGAGGGGAGATCCCCTAAAGACTTACATTTTGATTTTACAGGGGGAACCGAAGAGTCAATCGCATTTCTAAAAACGGCTACCAAGTTTTGGCAGTCGAGTCAATATCTTGAGTAGAAACATTCCTGTCGATGGGCAAGCAGATTTCGGCATGTCCCTGTCTTACTTTGCTTTGGAATCGGGTAATATTCATTTTGTCAAAATTATAAAAGCTTTTAATTTCCCTTTTTCTACAACAACCGATGTCGAGTACTATCTTTAAGGCCTTATGATCCGATTCGAAATCCAGGGCTTTAGCCATGCTGTTACCTCCTACCAGGGACAAACCTGGGGTTCGTATGATCACATAAATATAGGAACCCAATCCACAATTGGATCTGGTGGGACAGTCAGTGGAGAAGATTTGGAGATTTGGACAATCTAGTAGATAGTTTGCCAATGCCCTGCCTCTGGCATTAGTCTCAATACCAATACAATACAAACGGGCGTTTGTCATTTAAATCTCCTCCAATAAGGACCTCTCTTATTAAGGATAGGTCAAACAAAGATTGCAGATCAGATATCTGAAAGTTATTCGCAGGACGACAATATACAGCAGCGAACCATCATCCCTTAAAGTTCTCACCAGACATGATATGACTTCCCCAGTGGAGCTGGAGACGCGATCGCAGTGGTATTTATCTTTAATAAACACCGCGGTATCGCCTCCACCCCACCCTCTATGTATTAAAAAAAAAAACATCTAAAACCTTCTAGACAAAATTTATGTGTTGATCTAAGCTTATGCTCTGCCACTAATAGAACGTCTGGCTGTCTTTCATTTATAAAAGACCTGAGATAATGTCTCTTATGCTTCTTTGCCAACCACCATACCATCGGTTCTCGTTCGATCACCGAAATTAAGCAGCTTAGGGCGCGGTTAGTACTTAGATGGGGGACCGCTTGGGAACACCGCGTGTTTTTGGCATTGTCCAACTTTTATATATACTTAATTTTTAATTTAAAAAAATATTTTTTTCTAAATTAAAAAATATTTTTATAATTAAAAAACTATTTTTATTTTTTCGAAAAAAATCTTTTAAATAGCTTTTATTTTATTTTTTCAATTCAAAAATAACTAACATTTAATAGCTAAGGAATATAATGTATTGATGTAAAATATTTTTTCTTTCATGGTTTAAAATTAATAATAAAAATTTATTTTCTCTATTTTGAAAAATAAACAAGTAAAAAAGCTGTAAGTTCGGTCGGGCCGAACTTTGAACCTCCACCATTTGGTACAAATTTAAAAATTTTCAAAAAAATAAAATCCGTTAAAAATTTTATTAATATCATAAAAATACCTAATGTAGCCGTATATTAAAGTCTTTACGACGACGTGGACCTGCATTGGCAACTTTTGTCACAAGCTTTTACAATTTTCAAATGCGAAACTTGAAAGAAAAAAATCTGTTTAAAATGTAGCTAAAATCCTCAAAATACCGAATATAGGGAGGTACCATGGTGGTTATACAACGTGGAACTTCGTAGACAATTTTCTCTCATAGGCTGCTTATAATTTAGCTTAAATCCTCAAAATACCGAATATAGGGAGGTACCATGGTGGTTATACAACGTGGATCTGCACAGACAATTTTCTCACATAGGCTGCAATATTCATTACGAACTTCAAATGCGAAATTTGGAACAATTCCGGTAAATAATGTCGCTAAAATCATCAAAATACCGAATATCGGGTGGTACCGTTATATGGGGGCTATACGAAGACGTGGACCTACATAGCCCATTTTCAATACCAAAAGTTCTCCAGATATAGTACACATTTGAGCACAATTTTATCAACCTACTTCATTTCGTTCGGAAGCTAGACTGATTTCCACAGACGGACGGACATTGATAAATCGACATAGAATTTTATGCTGATCAAGAATATATATACTTTGTGTGGTCTAAAATGTATATTTCGAGGTGTTAAAAACGGAATGACAAACTTAACATACCCTCCATACTATGATGGAGGGTATAAAAATAAAACACACACTATTTAAGAAATATCGACTTATTTATAACATTACGATATTTGCCTATTATATTCAGTCTTACAATTTCAGACATTTGGTATATAAAGCGCCATTGCCACATTAACAACTTCAAAAAATTTTTTAGTTCAGCGATTATTAAACCCTTAAAAACTAGAGTAAAATAAAAAAGGAACTTCAGTGTGATTTTGATATAAAGCTTCAGGCTAAAGTTAATTCTACTATGTACACTTAATTCTATGTTATCTAAATCCTACATTTATTTACAATATTTACAAAATTGGGCCGTGGTGTTCCACTTGTCATCAAGTTAAAAATTACTGAATTGTGATATAAACTAGATCATTAAATCTTACCATCTCTAAATAATAGGTCCTCCTGGTTAATTTTACTAAGAGCCACAGGTGGCAAATGCTTCGATGTCATTATGGACTCAATTTCATCATCACAGATGAGGGACTCCGCGATGATACCATTTTCTACTTCTGCGCTCCTCTCTATAAAACGCAGGGCTGATTTTTAAAAAGGCGTCAATTCTATCGAATTTGTAATTGTCATAAATATTTCTACAGGAAAGACTTCGGATGGATCCCTCTTCTAGAAGAGTAGACCGAAGTCTTAAACACGACCGGAGTATCTTCCTTTCCCACATCCTTAACCTATCCATCTGCGCTGAAGATGGTCTAATTATTTGTCTGTAAATTAGTATCTTGATTTCCTTCGACATTCCTTCTCTAAAGATAAGGTGTTTTTGGTACTGATAAAATACGCCTTTAACCTTTCTTAATATATAGTCAATATGTCTACAGTGGTCGAATCTGGTGTGTATTTCATTTTTTCAGTATTTGGAGCTATATCCCCTCCTATTCTGACGACAGGCACAAATGATCTAAAATTTGGATATGTAACCTTTGGTTTATCCTTAATGAGCAGTGCTGAACACTTATTAAAATTCAGTCGTAATCCCTATTTTTATAATACTGGAACAATCCCTCCAGGTATGCGTTCATTCTATTGTTTAATATGCTAGCTCCCGGACCTCGTAGAGCCACTAAAACATTGCCCGCATATGTCAACAAGATGCCGTCCTGCGGTGGACTCGGAGTATCGCTAACATATATATTAAATAGAATAGATCTTAATATAGATCCCTGCGGAACCCCTGCTTTAACAGGCCGAATGTTAGAAACTTGTTCACCCACTTTTATTCTGAAGGTTCGATTTTATGGGAAACTGCCTACGAGCCTACATGTTTGCCTACTAAACTCATGTTGCTGCATTTTGTGTAGGATGTCATCGTGCCATACGGTATTGAAGGTGTTGCAAAAATACAAGGCTACCGTGAGAGTACCCCTCTTACGATTCAGACCATCACATACGTAGACTGCAAAAGCAGACAGGGTAAGTGAAGTCGAATGTTGAGGCTTGAAACCAAATTGAGAGTCCTTCAAGACTCCTTTCAATCTTATTTTTTCTTATCCTCTTCAGAATAATGAATTCAAATAATTTGCCGAATGGAAGAAAGCAGCGAAATGGGTCGGTAGCTAGCGCAAAGAGCAGGACCCAGGCTTCGGGATATGAATCATCATAGCTTCCCTCCAAAATTCGGGAAAATATCCCAAATTAAGGCAGTGGTTAAAAAATTACCAAAAGGAAGGTTATTATAAAATTCCCTGCTCTTTTAAGCGCGACGTCTGGAATGCTGTCGGCACTAACTGATTTTTTGGAAGGCCGACTTTTTAGCGCTTGACCAATCTTATCATTTCGTACAATCCTATACTCATCCCAGGAAGTGGTGTCTGTAATAACAGCCCCATCGGCTAAAAGAGCTTCTGAGAAAGTGGCCAGTGGAGAATACTCGACTATTCTTTCTACACTACTTTCAACTGAACTTCTAAATGTAGGGTCCAGCTCGTCCAATCCTACTTGATATGCACTTTCTGCATAATCTGTCAGAAGTTCAGCTTTACCTTATCAGTACAGATTTGAATGGAGTTCAAGTCTGTAAGGTCTCTGTCGCGAGACCAGCCATCACTTTCCTATACGTCGTACTATTAACTCTAATGTTTTGTAGAAATTTTTTCTTAAAATTTCTCTTAAAAAGAATAATTGAATCTTCGATAATTTTATCTATGTTTCTGAGATCTACTTTGATGATAGGAACACGATCAGGGTTACCTGTTCTACGTAAAATTCTAGTAAGCCTAAGTATCTCACGAATAAATCCCAGTATACGTGGTGTCAAACTTCCGAGGCTGTTACTTCCAACTCGCATTTTTGGAACGGATGTTTCCAAAGCTTTTCTAAACATATTTGACATATCGTCAATAGCTCTATCTATTTCGTCGGTCGTAATATTTCTATTTGTAGGCAAAGAACAATTAACAACACCTTATTGGATTTTCCATTGTTATAGTCGTTGAATGTACGAGCCTGTATTCTAGTAAAATTGCTATTGAGAATTGAAATTTCAATTGCTCTATGGTCAGATTCAAAGTCATAAGCCCTTAGTGGGCCATCGTGGGTCTCAAGTAAGAAGCCTGGTGTCACAAGAAAAAAGTCGATATACGAATCATCAACAAATGGGTTTGGTCTTGTCGGTTTGTCAGCGGGATATGCCCTAAAATTAGGGTACTGGTATAGGTGATTATCCAAACCCTACCCCTACCGTTTGTGATGGTACCACCCCAAGAGGGGTGTTTTGCATTTAGATCCATGCCAATTACAATTTTATTTGTACTACCCAAGTTTAATAAGTCCTCAAGGTCACTTGATATAAATACTTTTCCCGGTTGGTGGTATAATGAGGCGAATATTATGGGGGATTCGTTTTCTCTCCACACCTCCACACCACATTTTTCAATGGTTACAGTGCTTAGTGTGAGCCTTTCACACCTGTATCTTTCCTTAACTAGTACCGCGGTCTCTCCACCACTTTCCTCTCTGCTTTTCTTAAAAACTATATATCCGTCAAGTGAAAAACAATGTCTTTTAGAAAGCTTATGTTCTGCGAGTAATAGGATACCTGGTCTATGTTCGTCAAAAAATGTCTTTAAATAATATCTTCGGGTTATCGAAACCGAGTGAGCGAGTTTACATTAATGAAGAAGCATTTTATGTGTCTATCCATTGATGTTACTCATTGCAAAAATCATTCCTAAAGTGGCTTGGTTTTGCCCTTCTTTCTGCTTAATTTGCCTGTATTCAGGAATAAATTTGACCTCGCGGTTTATTATTACTCTTAAATTTTCGCCAAAGGTTTTTTGACAATCTGCAGAGACTGCGGAAAAGATATCCATAACTCCATTACCTTTCTGACTTTGAGGGGTAGTCAGGTTGGTTGCGAGTGAGTTATGTATTTTTCCGGGGTTTTGAGATGAAGGACGAGCTCCCAGACCCGCAGCAAATGACATATTTTCTTTAACAAATGCTAGATGTACGGATTTTGCCTGTGCATTGGCAGTGGTTTCTTCTTTTTTCTTCTGCATTTCTTCTAAATAAGCAATTCTTTTAGGAAAATCTCGAGATCCCGCAGTATGACCTTCAATACTGCAATTGACATATTTAACTGCTGGTTTATAAACCTTACCGCTGAGTTCCTCTTCTTTAGAAGCAAGAGTACATTCTGCTGATTTGTGCGGACCACTGCATTGGCACAATTTGCCGAAACATGACCGGGTTTTTGGCATCGGAAACACATAACATAAACATCATTTTTGTTTTTACGGATATAAACTTTACAGCCTAATATCTCCTTTATCTTATAAACACTATTAATGTCCGAGTTTCTTCCTATTTTTAGAATACACTTGGATGAAGCAGTTTTGCGTAGCCCAAGGGAGTCCATTTGTACACCTAACTCATTAACTAGGAAATCCCTAACAGCTTCACTTGAGAACTCATCAGATAACCTGTTTATTACTACAGTATAGGGTAATAGATCTTTCGGCGTATGTGTGTAAAATGATATCCCTTTTGTTGAAATATATTCTTAACTTTGTAACAACCATGTTCTAGAAAAAAGAAATGAAATCGCTGTGTTGACCATTAAGTGGCGTTGTCGGTATGCTGGCGTTTAGCGCGGCTATGGCTCGTCGGATTGGCCACTTACAGATCTTTTCGGCTGAACAAACAAAAAAAAAATCATACCGGACTTCAAACTAAATTAAAAAGGGGGTAAAAAGAAGCCTGAAACATGTCAACGAAGAAGTAAAAAAAAGAAAACGTTCACCTAAACTGCAACCAAATTCCAACTTACATTACTTTTCACCACAGAAACAGTGCTCCAGGCGGCTGACCAGCCAGGAGATAGCTCTCCCTCCGAGAACACCTCTCGCCATGACATCTACTCATACTTGACGTCCCAGATCTGACCCTTGACTTATCATATCTTATCCCATCCCCACCACCTTTTTAATAGGGCTTTAAGCCGAAGACATTCTTATCTTTTCAAGTTTAATTATGTACATATTTATTTAGACTATCTCAGCTATTTAGGCTGCAATATTCATTACGAACTTCAAGTGCGAAATTTGGAACAATTCCGGTAAATAATGTGGACCTAATAATGACGTGGACCTACATAGCCCATTTTCAATACCAAAAGTTCTCCAGATATAGTACACATTTGAGCACAATTTTATCAACCTACTTCATTTCGTTCGGAAGCTAGACTGATTTCCACAGACGGACGGACATTGATAAATCGACATAGAATTTTATGCTGATCAAGAATATATATACTTTGTGTGGTCTAAAATGTATATTTCGAGGTGTTAAAAACGGAATGACAAACTTAACATACCCTGCATTCTATGATGGAGGGTATAAAAATAAAACACACACTATTTAAGAAATATCGACTTATTTATAACATTACGATATTTGCCTATTATATTCAGTCTTACAATTTCAGACATTTGGTATATAAAGCGCCATTGCCACATTAACAACTTCAAAAAATTTTTTAGTTCAGCGATTATTAAACCCTTAAAAACTAGAGTAAAATAAAAAAGGAACTTCAGTGTGATTTTGATATAAAGCTTCAGGCTAAAGTTAATTCTACTATGTACACTTAATTCTATGTTATCTAAATCCTACATTTATTTACAATATTTACAAAATTGGGCCGTGGTGTTCCACTTGTCATCAAGTTAAAAATTACTGAATTGTGATATAAACTAGATCATTAAATCTTACCATCTCTAAATAATAGGTCCTCCTGGTTAATTTTACTAAGAGCCACAGGTGGCAAATGCTTCGATGTCATTATGGACTCAATTTCATCATCACAGATGAGGGACTCCGCGATGATACCATTTTCTACTTCTGCGCTCCTCTCTATAAAACGCAGGGCTGATTTTTAAAAAGGCGTCAATTCTATCGAATTTGTAATTGTCATAAATATTTCTACAGGAAAGATTTCGGATGGATCCCTCTTCTAGAAGAGTAGACCGAAGTCTTAAACACGACCGGAGTATCTTCCTTTCCCACATCCTTAACCTATCCATCTGCGCTGAAGACAGACCAAACCACGCTGGGAAAGCATATACTAATAAAGGTCTAATTATTTGTCTGTAAATTAGTATCTTGATTTCCTTCGACATTCCTTCTCTAAAGATAAGGTGTTTTTGGTACTGATAAAATACGCCTTTAACCTTTCTTAATATATAGTCAATATGTCTACAGTGGTCGAATCTGGTGTGTATTTCATTTTTTCAGTATTTGGAGCTATATCCCCTCCTATTCTGACGACAGGCACAAATGATCTAAAATTTGGATATGTAACCTTTGGTTTATCCTTAATGAGCAGTGCTGAACACTTATTAAAATTCAGTCGTAATCCCTATTTTTATAATACTGGAACAATCCCTCCAGGTATGCGTTCATTCTATTGTTTAATATGCTAGCTCCTGGACCTCGTAGAGCCACTAAAACATTGCCCGCATATGTCAACAAGATGCCGTCCTGCGGTGGACTCGGAGTATCGCTTACATATATATTAAATAGAATAGATCTTAATATAGATCCCTGCGGAACCCCTGCTTTAACAGGCCGAATGTTAGAAACTTGTTCACCCACTTTTATTCTGAAGGTTCGATTTTATGGGAAACTGCCTACGAGCCTACATGTTTGCCTACTAAACTCATGTTGCTGCATTTTGTGTAGGATGTCATCGTGCCATACGGTATTGAAGGTGTTGCAAAAATACAAGGCTACCGTGAGAGTACCCCTCTTACGATTCAGACCATCACATACGTAGACTGCAAAAGCAGACAGGGTAAGTGAAGTCGAATGTTGAGGCTTGAAACCAAATTGAGAGTCCTTCAAGACTCCTTTCAATCTTATTTTTTCTTATCCTCTTCAGAATAATGAATTCAAATAATTTGCCGAATGGAAGAAAGCAGCGAAATGGGTCGGTAGCTAGCGCAAAGAGCAGGACCCAGGCTTCAGGATATGAATCATCATAGCTTCCCTCCAAAATTCGGGAAAATATCCCAAATTAAGGCAGTGGTTAAAAAATTACCACAAGGAAGGTTATTATAAAATTCCCTGCTCTTTTAAGCGCGACGTCTGGAATGCTGTCGGCACTAACTGATTTTTTGGAAGGCCGACTTTTTAGCGCTTGACCAATCTTATCATTTCGTACAATCCTATACTCATCCCAGGAAGTGGTGTCTGTAATAACAGCCCCATCGTGGAGAATACTACTACTAATACTACGACTATTATTTCTACACTACTTTCAACTGAACTTCTAAATGTAGGGTCCAGCTCGTCCAATCCTACTTGATATGCACTTTCTGCATAATCTGTCAGAAGTTCAGCTTTACCTTATCAGTACAGATTTGAATGGAGTTCAAGTCTGTAAGGTCTCTGTCGCGAGACCAGCCATCACTTTCCTATACGTCGTACTATTAACTCTAATGTTTTGTAGAAATTTTTTCTTACAATATCTCTTAAAAAGAATAATTGAATCTTCGATAATTTTATCTATGTTTCTGAGATCTGATTTGATGATAGGAACACGATCAGGGTTACCTGTTCTACGTAAAATTCTAGTAAGCCTAAGTATCTCACGAATAAATCCCAGTATACGTGGTGGCAAACTTCCGAGGCTGTTACTTCCAACTCGCATTTTTGGAACGGATGTTTCCAAAGCTTTTCTAAACATATTTGACATATCGTCAATAGCTCTATCTATTTCGTCGGTCGTAATATTTCTATTTGTAGGTAAAGAACAATTAACAACACCTTATTGGATTTTCCATTGTTATAGTCGTTTAATGTACGAGCCTGTATTCTAGTAAAATTGCTATTGAGAATTGAAATTTCAATTGCTCTATGGTCAGATTCAAAGTCATAAGCCCTTAGTGGGTCATCGTGGGTCTCAAGTAAGAAGCCTGGTGTCACAAGAAAAAAGTCGATATACGAATCATCAACAAATGGGTTTGGTCTTGTCGGTTTGTCAGCGGGACATGCCCTAAAATTAGGGTACTGGTATAGGTGATTATCCAAAGCCCTACCCCTGCCGTTTGTGATGGTACCAACCCAAGAGGGGTGTTTTGCATTTAGATCCATGCCAATTACAATTTTATTTGTACTACCCAAGTTTAATAAGTCCTCAAGGTCACTTGATATAAATACTTTTCCCGGTGGGTGGTATAATGAGGCGAATATTATGGGGGATTCGTTTTCTCCCAACACCTCCACACCACAATTTTCAATGTTTCCAGTGCTTAAGGTGAGCCTTTCACACCTGTATCTTTCCTTAACTAGTACCGCGGTCTCTCCACCACTTTCCTCTCTGCTTTGCTTAAAAACTATATATCCGTCAAGTGAAAAACAATGTCTGTGAGTAATAGGATACCTGGTCTATGTTCGTCAAAAAATGTCTTTAAATAATATGTTCGGGTTATCGAAACCGAGTGAGCGAGTTTACATTAATGAAGAAGCATTTTATGTGTCTATCCATTGATGTTACTCATTGCAAAAATCATTCCTAAAGTGGCTTGGTTTTGCCCTTCTTTCTGCTTAATTTGCGTGTATTCAGGAATAAATTTGACCACGCGGTTTATTATTACTATTAAATTTTCGCCAAAGGTTTTTTGACAATCTGCAGAGACTGCGGAAAAGATATCCATAACTCCATTACCTTTCTGACTTTGAGGGGTAGTCAGGTTGGTTGCGAGTGAGTTATGTATTTTTCCGGGGTTTTGAGATGAAGGACGAGCTCCCAGAGCCGCAGCAAATGACATATTTTCTTTAACAAATGCTAGATGTACGAATTTTGCCTGTGCATTGGCAGTGGTTTCTTCTTTTTTCTTTTGCATTTCTTCTAAATAAGCAATTCTTTTAGGAAAATCCCGAGATCCCGCAGTATGACCTTCAATACTGCAATTGACATATTTAACTGCTGGTTTATAAACCTTACCGCTGAGTTCCTCTTCTTTAGAAGCAAGAGTACATTCTGCTGATTTTTGCGGACCACTGCATTGGCACAATTTGCCGAAACATGACCGGGTTTTTGGCATCGGAAACACATAACATAAACATCATTTTTGTTTTTACGGATATAAACTTTACAGCCTAATATCTCCTTTATCTTATAAACACTATTAATGTCCGAGTTTCTTCCTATTTTTAGAATACACTTGGATGAAGCAGTTTTGCGTAGCCCAAGGGAGTCCATTTGTACACCTAACTCATTAACTAGGAAATCCCTAACAGCTTCACTTGAGAACTCATCAGATAACCTGTTTATTACTACAGTATAGGGTAATAGATCTTTCGGCGTATGTGTGTAAAATGATATCCCTTTTGTTGAAATATATTCTTAACTTTGTAACAACCATGTTCTAGAAAAAAGAAATGAAATCGCTGTGTTGACCATTAAGTGGCGTTGTCGGTATGCTGGCGTTTAGCGCGGCTATGGCTCGTCGGATTGGCCACTTACAGATCTTTTCGGTTGAACAAACAAAAAAAAAATCATACCGGACTTCAAACTAAATTAAAAAGGGGGTAAAAAGAAGCCTGAAACATGTCAACGAAGAAGTAAAAAAAAGAAAACGTTCACCTAAACTGCAACCAAATTCCAACTTACATTACTTTTCACCACAGAAACAGTGCTCCAGGCGGCTGACCAGCCAGGAGATAGCTCTCCCTCCGAGAACACCTCTCGCCATGACATCTACTCATACTTGACGTCCCAGATCTGACCCTTGACTTATCATATCTTATCCCATCCCCACCACCTTTTTAATAGGGCTTTAAGCCGAAGACATTCTTATCTTTTCAAGTTTAATTATGTACATATTTATTTAGACTATCTCAGCTATTTGGCGAAAAACAATTAATTCCATCAAAATTCGAATCGAAATCTAACAATTAATTTACAGCGAATTATAATATAAACATTTCAGAAAAAAATAATCGCCAATAAAAATCAATTTTTGAAAGTAATCTTTCCTTCTTGTACATATAGGGCTTAATGGCGGGCACCCAGAGTGTGGAACATTGACGGCAGCTTGTGACTAAGGCTTTTTCCCAAAACGTAAGTATGTATGAATTAGTTTGTGTTTCAGCTTGGTCAGAATGTAAATAATTTTTCTTCTCTTTCAATTCCAGATGAGGACGAACAAAGGAATGTAGGTCGATAACACATTAAATCGACAATCTAACTAATGTCCGGTAACCTAACCTTGAATTGAGCTCAGTTCAATGTCGCGTTCCTGCATACCAACACAAAGTAAGTGAAAAATTTTATCCAAAACTCTTTTGTTCACCCTTCTAATTATTTTTTTTTTTCTTCTTTTCAGGAAAAACCGCGGAATTTAATTATATTGCTTAGTCGTCCGTCTGTCTGTCCGGAGTTAAATAAGTAGCAGTGTCAATTGGGAATGATACCAAGCCACGCTGGAGAAGCAATGGCGTAAACTCTGCGCCTCCCTCGGTGGATTGGACGTGCGATGGTGTGGCTCGTTGCTCCTGGTCTGGATAGTCGTTATTAATATTTTTATTTATTATTAAGATTTTCTGGTATTTATTTAAACTGGTTTTTCAGTTGACTTTTCTTTAGTTTTGGTTATAGATTAAGATTTTAATATAGAACTGTATTCAAAATCTTCCGGAAAAATATTTGATTTTTTTATATTAGTTTATATTTTTTAGCCTTTAAGTTCTTTAAATTGAATTTCATTGTTTAAGGCTTAGCTTAAAGATGCTTGTATTTTGTGTTGTTTTGTGTTTTGTTTCAACCAAATAAATTGTTGAATTCAATTTTCACTGTAGTCACCAGAATCTTGGCAAATTTTAATTCCTTCGGATAGTCAGAGCCACACGTCCAATCTTCTTCACGGGTTAAGTAAAAAGGAAAGATTTTTCTCACAATTTTTGCCAGGAAATTTACGCTGCCATTTTCCTCATTTAATTTTTCCATTTTCTTTTTACATTATTTCCCCTATTGACATTTAAGTAATTGTAATAATGAGCTGTTTCCTAGTAATGGTTGGCAACATTTTTCTTCTTCTTCTAGCTATCAATTATTTTCAGGGTTACCCCTTTCAAAGGCCCTCCCACGGCCCAAATTGTGATTTAAAAGATCTCTAATTTCTTTAACGCTAGACCCATGCGTTGTAATAGGTGGCAGCCTTGCGTCTTTCTTAGATGTTGGTGTTGTCTTCGTTGTGGTTGATACTATAGGGTTTAAAGTAGGTGGTGCCGCCAACGTCTCATTCGCCAAAATTGCTTATTTCTGCTTTCTTCGACAACTATTGTTGATCTTGCGTCCCTGCTTTCTTCTGGGTTTTCTTCGTGTTGGCTACTATCGACGGTGTAGTAACATCATCCATCATCGCTGTGCTGAAGTTTTCGGCTAATTCAACCGCTCAGTCGTCTTGACTAACGTTTACATCTGTTGCCATAGCATCAGTTTCTAGAGATGTAGCATCCAATTTAGACTTATGGATAATATTCAAAAGCGTGGCATTTTCGGTCTGTAGGTATTAATTGTCTCTTCCAGACCAGTAATTACTTTTGTGAGGTCATCAATTTTTGCTCCCAATTTCATGATTTCGTATGAGTCGTCTTCACAACCAAGTGAACTCTTTTTCCATTTTCGGGTTTCCGATGGTTGCATGTTGTCTTTGTTAATACTTGTATCAGACATTAAACCTGCTACAGACTCAAACAATTTTGAGTTATTTCTTTCGGTAATATGCTATTCATTGTTTAGATCGGTTGTTTTTGGTGTTTCCACCCCCAGCGGGGCAAAAAAGTTGTAACATGGTTGAGTACTTTGGGTTTGCTTAGTTTGGTAAAGCTATGTTCATCAGTCTTCAACACAACGTCATCGAAGCAACAACCAAGTGATAAAAGTGACTAATGGAACAGCTACCTGGACAACATCTGAAGGGCCAGGAAAAGAAGGATGGCTCGCTAACGGATACTAGCGAAAAGGCACGGCTGCATCACCATCGAAGAACCACGCATTAACGTGCTGAGCGCAAGACGAGTGCCAGCGAAGATGAAGGAAGCCAAAGTTGCGGCCAAAGCAACTACACTATCTGTCAACTCCGAGGCACAACAAAGGACAACATTGCTGCTACTTCAGGATCAACTCTTACCACACAGAAGAAACCTAAGCGCAAAGTCAAGAGTATCTCCCAAGAATCCAACATCGACATGGACACCAGTGAGGAAATTCCTGAGACCACCAATGACGTATCATCGGCTATTTCAGGAGGAAAAAGTAAATCTGTTCCTATGATTACAAATTTAAATGTAAATAAATAAATCTGTGAATAATGACATTAGAGGATTGTTAGGGCATAATAATTTTTCCATCAACATTGTTAGTGGCAAAAAGGCTAATTTTTTGATAAGAGAAAAGAAACGCCTAAGAAGAACCCTTTTTCGTACAGGAAATCCTAGTCGATACGATACCATTAGGGCAGAGATTAATAACCTCAATGAAATTGTTCAGGAATTGATTTCAATGCACGAATGTGAACATTGGACCAACTTCCTGAATAATATAAAAATGGAAAATAGGGTCTACAGTAAGGTAAAATCTGCAGCAGGTTATAAACGTACCCCAATCCCAGATATTGTGGACGAAAATGGCTTCATCTTTATGGCTGAAGAACAAAAAGCTAATTTTATTGCTGACGGCATACAAGGCAACATGTTAACTTCTAGTCCACAAGACTCTGTAATCAGCAGCATTGAAAGGGAATTTATGACTAAGACACCAATAGTCAATTTTTCACAAAATTTACTAGCGGACGGTTCAAATGGCGGCTCAATAAATAATATGAGGCTTATATATCCCGCAGATATATGTTCTGCAGTAAAAGCCAAATCGCAAATCCAGTGGTATTGACGGTGTTCCTGAAATCGTCTTGAGGAACACGGACAACTCTACATGGATAAATCTTGCGGCAATTTTCAACCAATGTATAAATTTGGGATATTTTGGAAAATAGCCATAACTATCCCAATTTTAAATCCTTGTAAGGAATAGGAATAGCTACAGGCCCATCAGTTTGATTTCGGTCTTTGGATAATTACTGGAATATTTCATTTTAAGAAATATTTCCAACGAAATTGAAGACAAAAAAATACTCTCTGATTGCCAATTTGGCTTCAGAAAAGGATTATCTACGTCTCACGCTCTCTATGTTTAGGTGATCATGTTTCTAGAGCACTAAATCGCAGGCATATAACCATAGGTTTTAGTTGAGACTTCTCTAGAGCGTTCGACAATGTCTGGCATAATGTCATAGTCTACAAAATGAAAAGATTAAATTTTTCTCACCTAATTTGTAGACTAGTATACGACTTCCTTCAGTCTAGGAAATATAAAGTAAGGATAGGTGATTCGCATTCATCCGCCAGAGAAATATACGCGGGAGTCCCTCAAGGATCCTTGTTGGGCCCCGTTCTATTCAATATATTTCTGTGCGACATCCCTCTGCCCCCCGTGAGTGACTTACTTCTCATCTATGCAGATGATATTTTTTATAGCCGCCTCGGGGCATATGAATACAACACAAACTTACGTCTGAACGAATATCATGAGAACCTCTCTGTGTATTTCGACAGATGGAAAATGTGTCTAAATATCGACAAATGTGTGGCCATTGTTTTCAAAGGCCTAAAAAATATCTTTACCCCAGATCTAGAGTGTTTGAGGCAACCCCATGCATTGGCGGACAGTTGGTACATGTGTCTGAGGAGCTCAAATATCTTGGAGTGGTATTCCACTCTAATTTTGAGTTCGTCAGACATGTTAACCATATTCTAGAAAAAGCCAAGAAACTATTCTGGGCTTTTCAAAGAATAATATGCCGAGCGGGCGGTCTAACCCTCCCGGCGAAATTATTAATTTATAAACAGATCATAAGACCAATAGTGGCCTATGCGTTTCCGTTTTGGTACGGAATCTCTTTTCATCAGATGGAGAGAATTCGAATCTGCGAAAGGGGTATCTTAAGGTCTTGCCTTAATCTAAAACATTATTTGGGTCAAATTACTTAATATATAAAAATCTTCCATTCAAAAGGATTGATGTCTTTTTGGCGAAGAGTGCTCTCAACTTTCTACACAAAGCAGCTTACTGCGAAAACGCTTTGGTTGCGAGAAGCCTCGAAAACAGCTTCTCACATGTTGATGGACTATTGGAGGCAAATTACCATCCTCCAAATAGCCTTGACATCCTCAATAATGAAGGCTTTTAATTTAATGAAGACCAATTAGTGTTTTACCATCGCCGGTACAAAACATTCGACGCATACAACACCATCTACCAATTGGAACAATAGCCGATGATACGTCCTCTTTATGTATATAATTACTATTTTAAGTGCCTAGTTTTTAAGTAGAATGTAAGAATCCAAAACACAAAAATGATAAGATACTCTTTTTTTAAAGATAATTTTGGGAGAAAAAGAAATAAAATTCTTGTTGAAATTATTCAAAGAAAAATTAATAATACTAATTTTTAGACTTAAGTATAGGTTGCATACCTGCTGCAACCTATGTATGTATATACGTAATTATAAGATAGACTTAGATAAATACTAGTATGCTAAGTACAAATATTATTTTTAATATTACTTAAAGTTAGGCGAAAGCCAAAAAAATGTAATGAATATAATCTCAATAAAAGCTATGTTCAAAAAATTCTGATTTGAGCTCTTGGAGTGTGCGCACATACATCGGACAGTGAAAAGTGAAAAATAAAGAGTGAACCAGTGCTAGTGAAGTGAACTTGGAAATTTGTTGCAAACTTCTTTATTAAGAAGAGAAACATTGTTTTTAGAAACATTGTTGTCGAGCCTCGTCGAAGACAACAAAGCCTTGACGACTGAACTGGCCGCCGTTAAGGAACATCAAGATGAAACGGCTAGGCAACTGAATGCCGAATTTAAGCGCGTTTCCAGCTGCAGCGTATGAGAAGAAATTCTCAATCAAGGCTGGTGATATTCTGGAGAATTCACCATCTCCATGTGAAGATACCTCAATGGAGGTTGTACTGCCCACACCGCCAGTGACGCAGTTTTCGGTGGAAGCAGGCCGCGCTCCGCCACAGGCAGTCAAGAAGCCCATCCTGCCTGGAAAGAAGGAAGCCAAGGCCGAAAAACAAAAATCGGTCAAAGCAGCAAAACGGACCGTTACAGGACCGTGCAGGTTACCAATGGCACCAAAGGAGAGCCAGCAGCAGCGACAACATCAGCAGCAGCAGCAACAACAACAGCAGCCAACCCCAGTAAGGATGGTACACCGGGTAAAACAGGTAAGTCGATACCACCCATCTCGACATTCGACGTAAATGTTAAGGGCGTGACGGACAATTTGATTAAATTGCTTGGACACGACAGATTTACCATTAAATTGGTAAATAGAAAAGTAAGCGCCTTTCACCTTATCTCGTTGGAAGACAACGAGAAGGTAAAGGCATTTTTCGTTAAAGAGGGTATACATTTTTATACCCACGCTCCTAAAGGCCAAACCCCGTACTTCGTAGTTTTGGAGGGCCTATCGGACTCTTACGACGCCACACATGTCGAGGCAGGGCTAAAGGCTCTGAACCTTAACCTTGATATAAAGCGTGTCACAAAATTTGGGGGGGGGGGCAAAATTCCTGATTCACCTGGGCAAGGGATCAGATATTCACGAGCGATGTCCATATCAGGAAGGACAAGAAAAAAGGTCTGACGCAATGTCACAATTGCCAACGACACTTTCATGTGTCGGCTAATTGTGGCATGCCGTATTGCTGCGTCAAATGTGCAGAAGGTCATGGCTCAGGGAATTGCAAACTTCCCAAGGGCGTGAATAATCCAACCATGGTACCTGTGACTGATCCAGTCACTGGTAAGGTTACAATGCAACCGAACTACGTGTTCAAATGCATAAATTGTAACCGTGTTGGACACGCCGAAAATGCGCGCGATTGTCCAACCCGTCTAAAGCTTTTGCGTAAAGCAGCTGAAGAACAGGCGATTAAAGCAGCTAAACCCGCGTCAAAGGGTTTCCCTGTCAACAGAGGCAAGATACAACCTAATGTATCGTTTGCCACTGTTACATCGGCGCAGAACACTGCTGCCAACCAGACTTAGGGCCAACAACCCGAAGCCAAATTTCCTTTGGACCAACAACCCAAAACCATTACACCTTTGGGCCAACAATCCAAAGCCAATATTTCAATGAGGCAACAACCCAAAACCAATATTGCTGTGAGCCAACAACAGTCCTTAGGACACGTAGTCAGCGGGTTTACTCTTTTTGACGAAATTTGCAATGAAATCTTTGGCAATGATTTCTTGACGTCAGTCACGCAAGTCCGTCAGTTTTCAGAGGAACTTAAAAGTCAGGATAAGGCGAGCCAGGCTAAAGCCATGGCCTCCTTAGTAGGTATGTTAGGTATAAATGGTTAGGTCTTCTACATTTATGTTTGCCAATATCAACTCCGTTATATCGAGGTACTACCTCCGGTTATTCCTCGATAAGCATCGGCCGGAGGTCATGATGTTGACTGAACATAAACTATCTCAAAACCACAGATTTGAGACAGGCGGGTACGTTAGTTACTTATAATATAAGAAAGAAGACAGGGGTGGGGGTACGGCTATATTGGTATAGGGATAACGTGAAATGTGATCGAGTACCACTAGATTTGGGACCCATCGAGTGTACTTGTGCTTGTATCTCTAGGGCCGGCGGGTCACCACTAAAAGCAGTGGCTATGTACAGCAGGCCATCTGATAGATTTGACATCAGTAGCTTAGAACCTCTTAGGGACCTTAATGCTAGACACACTAGCTTGGGGATTGTTTCAACATGTTACAGAGGGAGAATAGTTTTAGATTTCTTAGCTAGCTGTCCTGATCTAAATTTTATACCACAGATGAACCAACCAGAGTCGCTATAGGTTCACAAACCTTTATCGCAGCTTGGAAACACATTTCAATAATCTTTAACCATTGCATAAACTTGGAGTATTTTCCGGTTTCATGGAAAAGAACGATAACAATACCCATTCTGAAACCTTGTAAGGACACAACACATTGCAATAATTATACCCAATTAGCTTACTCCCAGCTTTTGGGAAGTTTTTTGAATATTTTATAATTTTGGAGATTAAAAAAATCCTGGAAGATAAAGAAGTTATACCTGACAGCCAATTTGTCTTCAGGGGAGGCCACTCAACATCACAAGTCCTCATGGTCTAAGGCGCCAAATCACCGACAGATCACAATCGCGGTAGCCAAAGCATTTGATAATGTTTGGTAAAATGCCATCATATATAAAATGAGAAGGCTAGGCTTCAATTTTAAAAAATGTAGACTAGTGACTAGCTTCCTAGCTAATCGTAGTTTAACAGTTAAAGTTGATGAGGACCTTTCTTCAGAAAGGGCAGTAAAACGCTGGGTTGCCACAAGGATCTCTCCTTGGCCCTGTCCTATTCAACATTTTTACTAGTGATGTACCACATGCGCCCGAAGGACATTTGCTCCTGGCATATGCAGATGATATCTTCATCGCTGCGGCCGGAGCACATGCGGGGAACACTAACTCGCGTTTAAACGAATATTTGGAGCAACACTCCAAATATTTCCATACTTGGAAAATGTGCTTAAACGTAGACAAATGTGAAGCGATCACCTTCAAGGGCAAGAAAAAAAATTATACCGCAGCACCAGGCAGTATGAGCCAAATCTTGTGATTGGAGGTCAATAAATTCGCAATTCGGACCAGATCTGGGTGTTATTTTGCATAGCAACTTTGAGTTTGTTAGGCATATTGACTGCACTCTTAGAAAAGTCAAGGGTATATATTGGGCCTACCAACGTGCTATAAATGCTACTGGAGGGCTTACTGTTAAGGTTAGATTACTTATCTACAAACAGATAATAAGGCTTCTGATTGCATATGCCTTTCCTATTTGGTTTGGAATATCTTCCAGACAAATAGAAAGACTACGCGTTTGGGAAAGGCGAATTTTAAGGTCCTGTTTAGGCTTAAGACGAACCCAGGGTGAAGATGGAAACTGGCGTTTACCTCCCAACAGGATAATTTACGAATCGATCGATTTTAGCCGTATAGATAAATTTCTTATAGCTAGCGCTCTAAAGTGCCTAGACAGAGCCGCATCTATCGATAACAGGCTAGTAAGAGAAAGCCTTGAACATGACACAGACATGGACAGGCTAGCTCGGGCCAATTATAGGCCACCGAGCAGAGAAGACCATCTCCTCTTCTATCATCGAAGATTTGGGTCGCTCGCGTTAGGAAGCGAGTTAAGTAGTTTTAATAATAGAGGTAGGGACTCCAGTTTTTTTATCATCATTTTTAGGAGAACGCTATAGTTATAAGCGTAATTATAAGTATATTTGTAATCAAAATAGTATAGAGAAGGGCTACAGCTTCACTGTAGCCTTAGTTAAGTATTATATACATAAACTTAGAAAAATAAGATTTATGTTAAGTATAGATATAAGGACATTTTGTTAGCGTAAGGTATTTAAAAACTGTTTAAGGATACTAATGTAAATAAATTGAAACTGAAATTGAACTGAAACTGTAAAACTATGTTCATTCCGCTTTGTGCTCTTGGAGTGTGCGGACCATCAGTGCTAGTGAATAAAAGTGAAAATAAAATAGTGAAGTGAACTTGGAGTGTTTCAAACTTAAGAGATAAAAGCTCCAAGTAAAATTGAAATCCCTTCGGCATTTTTGGATTTGTGTCTTGCCGTCGGGAATTTGTCAAGTGGGTTCCGTCGGCAAATAGCAAATAATTTTTCCGTCGGCACTTGGCCCATATAAGGGGGTGATCGGGCGCCATGGAGGTGCCCGATGGTAATGCCGTGCCGGGACCATCGGTCGGTAACGCAGTACCGCTTGTCGGTAATGTATTACAAATGACCGTGGGTGTCGGTAATGTAGTCCCGGTCGGTAATGCAGTTCAAATCGCCGACCGAACTGTCGGTAACACCATCTTTTTCACCGCGTAAAATTTCTAACGGTCGGTAATGCAGTGTCCCACAACTCGCCACTGCTGTACCCATGGGCCAAGCCGCGCCCTTGTCTCTGCTTCGGCGGCCAAAGGAGGGACCACAGACGACTCCACCACTGATGGCGCCGTTGTTGAAAAGCAACGGAAGCGCAAAAAGAAACGTGGTTTTAACGAGTGTGATTCTCCTTATGAATCACTAAAGCTGGAGGCGAAAGTCAACCAGTTGGAAGCATTGTTGTCCAACATTATGGAGGACAACAAAGACTTTTCGGTCGAGTTGGCAGCCGTTAAGGCCAGGCAAGAGGAGACAGCCACGCAGCTCAATGCTGAATTCCTGAAGATCAACAGCTGAAAGAGAACAATTGCAACTTACGAGAAGAAATTCTCCGTAAATGCTTGTGAGATTTTGGAGAACTCACAAAGCAAATTGGATTCTACCGCTATGGAGGTAGAACTGCCCACACTGCCAGTGGTGCAGTCTGTGTGCACACCGCCAGTGGCACAGTTATCAGTGGAAGCAAGCCGTGCTCCACCACAGGCAGTGAACAAGCCCATCCTGCCTGGGAAGAAGGATGCTTTGGTCGTTTTTCCTACGACCTTGAGCAGCCAACGGAAGGTGAAAGTGTTGCAAATACCAACAGCAACAAAGAAGAGCCAGCAGCAGCAACCACGTCAGTAGCAGCAGCCGCCAAACCGCCAAAAGGGTGCTACACCAGGCAAGTCAGGTAAGTCGATACCAGCTATACGACATTTGACGTTAATGTTATGGGCATTACTGAGCTTTAATTAGTTCGTTGGGACATGACAAATTTACCATTAAACTGCTAAACAGGAAAATTAGCGCCTTTCACCTAACATAATTGGAAGACCATGAGAAGGTAAAGGCTTACTTTGCTAAAGAGGGTATACACTACTATACCCATGCAACTAAAGGCCAAAAACCGTACTCCGTAATTTTAGAGGCCCTTTCGGACTCGTACACACCAATCATGTCGAAACAGGTCTCAAAGCTTTGAACCTAAATATCGACATAAAGCGTGTCACGAAACTAGGAAGCGCTAAATTTCTGATCCATTTGGGCAAGGGATCAAATATTGAACGTATTTACAAAATACGTCGCTTTTTACTAGTGATGTCCACTTTAGAAAGAAAAAAAAAGAAAGGTCTAACGCAATGTCACAATTGCCAAAGACGCTGTCATGAGTCGGTTAAATAACCAACTCTGGTTCCTGTGACTGACCCCATCACAGGAAATGTTACAATGCAACCGAACTACGTATGCAAATGCATCAACTGTAACCGCCTAAAGCTATTGGCTAAACTAGCTGAAGGTCAGGCTGTTAAAACAGCCAAACTGCGGCTAAGGGTTTCCCTATTAACAGCGGCAAGGTACAAGCTTCTGTATCATTCGCCACTGTTACATCGGCAAAGATGCCAGCCGCCAATATGACCTTGGGTCAACAACCCAAACCCAATACACCTTTGGGCCAAAATCCCAAAGCCAGTATTGTTTTGGGCCAACAACCCAAAACCAATATTGCTTTGGGCCAACAACAGTCCTTAGGATACGTAGTCAGCGCGTTTACTCTGTTTGACGAAATTTGCAATGGAATCTTTAGCAAGGATTTCTTGACGTCAGTCATGTAAGTTCGTCAGTTTTCAGAGGAACTAAAAAGTTAGGATAAGGCGAGCCATGGCCTCCTTAGTAGGTGTGTTAGGTATAAATGGTTAGGTCTTCTACATTTATATTTGCCAACGCCAACTACGTGATATCCACGAGCTAAGTTTTCCGAAACTCCATGGAGTCCAGCATTCCTAGAATTTATTCTGGGAATAGAGGACCCCGTAGACTTTCGCCTGAAATACTAGACCTAATCAGACAAAAGAAAGTTCTACGAAGAAGATTACATCGTACAGAAAAACCCTGAAAGGTATTCAACTCTCAGGGCGGAAATTCGCAACGCCGATAGAATTATCCAAGGCGCAATTGCGGAATACGAGTAAGTTCAATGGGTACGACACCTCAGCGAAATCAATCGTATGTACGGTAGGGTTCAGGCAGCAGTGGGTATTAGTCGCTATGCCAAAATCCAGACCACATCGGCAACGATGGGGTTTCGGAAGTCGTGTCTAGCCAAAAGGCTGACATGTTAGCGGACATCGTCCAAAGACACTCTGATGCCGACGATACTTCTTCCTTCAGCAACACTGTTAGAAATGATGTATCGATGTATAATGATACGTCCCCTTTGGTCAGGTGAAGGTCAGGCTGTTAAAACAGCCAAAACTGCGGCTAAGGGTTTCCCTATTACAGCGGCAAGGTACAAGCTTCTGTATCATTCGCCACTGTTACATCGGCAAAGATGTCAGCCGCCAATATGACCTTGGGTCAACAACCCAAACCCAATACACCTTTGGGCCAAAATCCCAAAGCCAGTATTGTTTGGGCCAACAACCCAAAACCAATGTTGCTTTGGGCCAACAACAGTCCTTAGGATACGTAGTCAGCGCGTTTACTCTGTTTGACGAAATTTGCAATGGAATCTTTAGCAAGGATTTCTTGACGTCAGTCATGTAAGTTCGTCAGTTTTCAGAGGAACTAAAAAGTTAGGATAAGGCGAGCCATGGCCTCCTTAGTAGGTATGTTAGGTATAAATGGTTAGGTCTTCTACATTATATTTGCCAACGCCAACTACGTGATATCCACGAGCTAAGTTTTCCGAAACTCCATGGAGTCCAGCATTCCTAGAATTTATTCTGGGAATAGAGGACCCCGTAGACTTTCGCCTGAAATACTAGACCTAATCAGACAAAAGAAAGTTCTACGAAGAAGATTACATCGTACAGGAAATCCTGAAAGGTATTCAACTCTCAGGGCGGAAATTCGCAACGCCGATAGAATTATCCAAGGCGCAATTGCGGAATACGAGTAAGTTCAATGGGTACGACACCTCAGCGAAATCAATCGTATGTACGGTAGGGTTCAGGCTGCAGTGGGTATTAGTCGCTATGCCAAAATCCCAGACCACATCGGCAACGATGGGTTTTCGGAAGTCGTGTCTAGCCAAAAGGCTGACATGTTAGCGGACATCGTCCAAAGACACTCTGATGCCGACGATACTTCTTCTTTCAGCAACACTGTTAGAAATGATGTATCGATGTATAATGATACGTCCCCTTTGGTGACATTTGCAGATCACCTCACTGCTGATGGATCCATAATAAGTAAGGACAATATATGGCGTAAATTCCCCAAAGCACCAAAATTGGGGCAGGGTTAAAGAGAAAATCAAATCGAAAACCGCGGGGCCGTATGGAATCCCTGACATCGTGTTAAGGAGGACCGATAGCGCTGCTTGGAAACATATTTCGATAATCTTTAACCATTGCATAAACTTGGGGTTTTTTTCCGGTTTCATGGAAAAGGGCGATAACAATACCCATCCTGAACCTGGTAAGGACCCAACACATTGCAATAATTATAGACCAATTAGCTTAGCTTTTGAATATTTTATACTTTTAGAGATTGAAGAAATCCTGGAAGATAAAGAAGACATACCTGACAGCCAATTTTGCTTCAGGGGATGCCACTCAACATCACAAGCCCTCATGGTCTTAGGGGCCTTTGTGACTAAGGCCGGCAGATCGCAATCGCGGTTAGTTTAGATTTTGCCAAAGCATTGATAATGTTTAGCAAAACGCCATCATATATAAAGTGAGAAGGCTACGCTTCGATTTTAAAATGTGTAGACCAGTGACTAGTTTCTAAACAAATCGTAGTTTTAGGGTTAAAGTTGATGAGGACCTTTCTTCAGAAGTGCAGTAAATACCGGGGTACCACAGGATCTCTTCTTGGACCTGTCCTTTTCAACATTTTTGCTAGTGATGTACTGCATGCGCCCGAAGGACATTTGCTCCTGGCATATGCAGATGATATCTTCATCGCTGCGGCCGGAGCACATGCGGGGAACACTAACTCACGTTTAAACGTATATTTGGAGCAACTCTCCGAATATTTCCATACTTGGAAAATGCGCTTAAACGTAGACAAATGTGGAGCGATCACCTTCAAGGGCAAGAAAAATACTTATACCGCAGCGCCAGGCAGTATGAGCCAAATCTTGTGATTGAAGTGCAATAAATTCGCAATTCGGACCAGATTAAATATCTGGGTGTTATTTTGCATAGCAACTTTGAGTTTGTTAGGCATATTGACTACACGCTTAGAAAAGTCAAGTGTATATATTGGGCTTACCAGCGTGCTATAAATGCTACTGGAGTGTTGAATCTTAAGGTTTGATTACTTATCTACAAACAGATAATAAGGACTCTGATTGCATATGCCAGCCAAATGGAAAGACTCCGCATTTGGGAGAGGCGTATTTTAAGGTCCTGTTGGGCATAAAACTAACCCAGGGAGAAGATGAATCTGGCGTCTACCTCTCAACAGGATAATTTATGAATCGATCGACTTTAACCGTATTGACAAATTTCTTATGGCTAGCGCTCTAAAGTGCCTAGACAGAGCTGCATCCGCCGATAATAAGTTAGTAAGAGAAAGCCTTGTACATGAAACAGACATGAACAGGCTAGCTCGGGCCAATTATAGGCCCCGAGTAGTTACTAACGATGAATTAAGAGGGTCTTCTCTACAGAGAAGACCAACTCCTCTTCTATCGTCGTAGGTTTGGGCACTCGCGTTAGAAAACCCTTCTACAAGGTATCGCAGTAGCCGGTGTAGCATCCATAGTAATATTGTATATAGTAGATTAAGTAGTTAGAGGTAGATTTAACTGTTGTAATAATACTATGTAATGACACTGTTGTCACATATTCTTCTTAGTTACTGTTCATTATAACAATAACCTCTCTCTCTATGTATTACTCATATTTTAGAACATAACTATTTCTATCATTTTTAGTACATAAGTGCTCTCTCTCTCATTTTGTTAGATCTGAAATAGAGAATAAACTACAGTATTGAAAGTCAACGTCAAACAAAGTGTTTTACTTAACACAATATGTGTCAGGTGTTACGAACCTAAAAGAAAAAGAAACAATTATAACAACTCAATATAATAAATAATAAGAGGACTGTTAAAATGAAAAGAAGAGAAGAGTCAGAAATGTCTCTAGAAGAAAACAAACAAACACTATGTCCACGGCTATCAATTTGTGGTTGAGCCATATGAATTTCAATGCACCTAACCTCAAAATGGCTTGGCAAAATTGGTTTGCACAATTTAAAATCTTTTTAAGGGCTTCAAATTTGGAAGCTGAGTGTGATCAAAGGAAGTTGCTTTGCTGCTTCATCATATGGGACCAGACGCTATGGTTATCTTTAATTCATACAATTTGGATGTGGACAAGACGTCGTATAAAACTTGGTGGAGCAGTTTAAAGCACATTTTGTGACGCAAGTCAACATCATTACGGAACATCACAAATATTTCCAGAAAAACAGCTCTATGAGGAATCTGCAGATGATTATGTTACCACATTAAAAAATTTAAGTTTGTCATGCGAGTTTGACAATCTATGGCCGGATCTTCTAAGAGACATTTTGTATGCGGTTTATCAAATACTCAAATATAAAAGAGAGACTTCTCAGCGATAATAAATTAACATTGGATAAAGTTGTTCAGATTACAAAAAAATATGATTATTGTCATGAAATAAATTGCAAGCTGAATTACCAGAGTCAATTAATACTATTAACAGATTTCAAAATAACAGCAACAAAGACAACAAACTGGTTTTAAATGAGGATTGAAACATGGAA